>NW_027506289.1:0-110118 GCF_021521415.1 Bidens hawaiensis
GAAAACACGTGCTCAAAATACAAGATAGTATTGGGGCTCGCCTCCATGAACGTGTTTACGTGTACATTTGGATTTTTGGATTCATGTACCAAAAACCGATGTGCACTACTATTGTGAGCATATCCAATGAAAATGCAGTCAACAGTTTTTGGGACCAATCCTAAGAGCTTTAGGAGGTGGTATGGTGACTATAGCTAGGCACCCCCACACTTTCATGTATTTGTACGAATGTTCTCTTCCCTTCCATAACTTATAAGGAGTCTCGTCCCTATTCTTGAGAGGTATCTTATTTAAAAGATAATTTGCCGTTAAAATGGCATCCCCCCACATGTCATGGCTCACCCCAGAACTAACCAACATGGCATTCATCATCTCTTTCAATGTACGGTTCTTTCGTTCCGCCATGCCATTTGATTGTGGAGAATAAGGAGGGGTTAATTCATGTATTATGCCACTTTGTGCGCATAAATCCGCAAATGGTGAAACGTATTCACCTCCTAGATCGCTTCTCACACGTTTAATTTTCTTGTTAAGTTGTAACTCAACTTCATTTTTAAACAAGATAAAATTTTTTCTATTGCTTCATCTTTACTTTTAAGTAAATATACATAGCAATATTTTGAGCAATCATCAATAAACATGATGAAATATTTGTTTCCCCCTCTTGTTGGGCACATTTTTAAATTGCACACATCGGTGTGAATTAAATCAAGTGTTTCGGTTATTCTTTCAACCGATTTGAAGGATGATCTTGTAAGTTTGGATTCAACACATGATTCTCATTTCGAATTTGTATCAATGTGGAATGTTGGTATGCTTTCAAATTCTTACGAATTTCAGGCACATACAAAGTGTTGCTCAAAGTAAGCTATTTTCCCGAAGTCATCTTCAAGATCACATTCCCTTCACCCTTGATGTCGGTCGTTGCTTGATTCCCCATAAACAACTTAGCATCACTAGCAGCCTCCTTAAAGGTGCTAAAGAGGGTCTTGTCACCACACACATGACGGGTCGCACCCGTATCAATGAACCATCCTTGCAGTTTGTCCCCCACAAGATTGATTTCTTCAATCATTGTCGAGAGCTCGGTGATCATTGCCACCAACGGTTCACCATTTTCATCCACCATATGTGCACGCTCACGCTTAGGATTCTTGCATTGGTTCGCATGATGGTCATTCTTATTACAATTGTAAAAAACACCTTGGAAAGTTTGAAGATTGAGGTTTCTTTTTCACAACCTCCTTCTTCGGTCCAAGATTCACCTTTCCCTTTCCCTTATTCATTTTTCCTTACCCTTATGCCCCCCCTTAGAAGATTGTCCAAGTTCAACCATGTTAGCCTTAGCCATTGGCTCCACACGAGCTGATTTTTGAGCCGTTTTATTGTCTTCCTCAATTCGAAGACGAAAAATTAATTCATCAATAGTCATCTCCTTTCGTTTGTGCTTAAGATAATTCTTAAACTCAACCCAACTAGGAGGCAACTTTTTCAATTATGGCTGCAACTTGGAACGTTTTCACTAAGTGTCATACCCTCGGCATGAATTTCATGAAGTATAACTTGTAGTTCTTGGACTTGGGTGATCACAGTCTTGGAGTAAACCATTTTAAAGTCCAAAAAATGGGCCACAACAAATTTCTTTGTTCCCGCATCTTCGGTTTTATACTTCTTGTCTAAAGACTCCCATAGTTCTTTGGCAGTCTTTATCCCACAATAGACGTTATACAATGGATCCGTCAAACCATTGAGCACGTAATTGCGACATAGGAATTCAGAATGTTTCCAAGCGTCCAAAGCACTCACACTTTGGGCATCATCTTGGGCAGTGGGTATGGGGGCTGTTTTCTCCAAGAACTGTGCTAAGTTCAAGGTTGTCAAGTAGTAAAACATTTTCTGCTGCCACCTCTTAAAGTGGACACCCGTGAACTTTTCGGGTTTTTCAGCATGGTTAGCCATTGTGGTCGCTCCCACATTGGCTGGGGTGGTCAAATGGACAGCAGGGGTAGCATTAGAAGTGTTTGGGGTTGGTCCTGTCATTCTTGCAACACAGAAAACATACCAAGTTAGTAACTTGGAGAAAAAAAAAATCAGAAATTTCTGAAATTTTCCAGATAAATTTATCCCGTGCGAGATAGCTTTATCTCGTGCGAGATAGCTTTATCTCGTGCGAGATAACAAAACCAGCCCAAAAAAAAGAAGCCTTTTCTGATTTCAGAAAGCTAAACCAAGAATGAATCTGTCTAAGTCCAACTTTGAAGATCCAATTCTTGATTCTGAGATCAAAACAGAAAAGAAAAAACCTGTTTTTAAAACATATACTATTTTGAAACAAAACTGGTTTGGATCAAAATAGAATAGTTTCTGAAAATTTAAACAAAGTTTTCACGATAAGCTATTTCGTGCTAGATAGCCAAAAACAGCCCAAAAATGAGCCTTTTCTGATTTCAGAATGTTAAACCAAGAACGAATCCGTCTAAGTCCAACTTTGAAGATCCAATTCTTGATTCTGAGACCAAAACAGAAAAGAAAAAAAAACTGTTTTTAAAACATATACTATTTTGAAACAAAACTGGTTTGGATCAAAACAGAATAGTTTCTGAAAATTTAAACAAAGTTTTCACGAAACGGTTTTAAAATATTGTTTTAAGATTATAGGAACCGAATTCGTGAATTGAGGAAATAAACAGGAAAAAAAATTAGCAAACAGTTTTATTACTCATACAATACAATACAAGAATCTGAAATACAATACAGAATCAAAGAAATAAACCAAATACAATACAAAACAAAAATGTAAACGGTTTGGCTGAGGATCGTGTTGAACACGGGGCCCTTAAAACAATATTTCGAGTCTCCCAAGAGAACTCGTTGTTTCCCAGGGTACAATAGCCGGAGCAGTAGTACTGCCGGAGTTAACCGTAAACCTGAAAAAGGTTCGAATAAAAGAAACCAGAAATGTAGAAGAAGAAGAAGTTGGAAAAACCTTGCAACAATGCTTGTGTTGTGTGTAAGGTTTGGTGTGTGTTGCAACTTAGTTTACCTCTCTATTTATAGAGGAAACACAAGACACAAGTTATTCATCCCACCGATGTGGGATACACCACTATAGTATTTTCTTTCAAATACACACAATCACACATCGATATATCATTCATCAATGTCTATAGTGTGCATTTTTTGTGTCATAACAACCTACTAATGCACATGTAACAAATTTTCCGACATTAATATCACGGAAGGAGAGAACTTTTTCGTCTTCATACACAATGCTGGAAGGGATCTCCTTTGAAATAATCTTGTCAAATCTACAAAGTTATATAAAATCTATCGTCTTAATAAGATGAGACTATGAGAGAAAATGTGAAAAAGAAAAGAATCTATAAATTACGACTAGAAGGTGAAGGTCATAACAAATTTAATAATATGTTGGCATTAGGGTCCACATACAATATGAAGTTCCAGTTCCCATCGTTGGTACCCTTATGGTGCAATCATCATTAGTAGGAAATTGCAAAATATCAATGTACTTAGGTGGACAATATGTTTCGAACGTGCCCAACTTCATGACAGCAATTGCATCGACCTCCAGCCTTCCTTAGTCTCCCTACCGATCTTTTAACGTTCTCAACCGGTGTCCATATCCAAACGGGAGGGTTTGTGTATCTGACCCATCTTTAAAACGATTGCTCTCGGCTTCACACTGAATAGAGATGTGAATCACCTAAATTAAGTATTAATTGGCATAAACGTATAGGTATGCACATTCTTTGATCACAACACATTAAACCAACAAATTGGCGGTAATCTTTAAATACACAAAAGAAGACTGCAGTTCGTTCTGTTAAATCCTGAGATGCCATAACCAAATAAGTTAAATGACCCTGCTAGAAGAGCTTACATAGGAGATGCCATAACCAAATAAGCTAAATGACCATACTAGAAGAGCTTACATAGAAGATGCGCCCATAAGAACAGCCCAACTGAGAGAAAAGCTCAAGCCCGGTTGAGATAGAGTGGAATAGAGATAACAACAGTGAAGGGTCTTGTCATTACTGTAGAAAGGTACTGTAGCCTGAAGGCCCGCTGGATAAAAGAAGGAAAATCATGGTTCAGCGGAAGAGACTTAGGACCAGAGGAAAATAGCTTGCACCTAATTAGGACTTTAGTATTGTACTCCATGTAATTATCCTCTCTCTTTTACATTATAAGAGAGACCACAATATTTGTAATAAGCATATTCACAGTCAATAATACACTCATACTTTCATATAATCATATTAATATTCAATCGTTGCATTGACCAATGATTCCCTAGTATTCCATTACCTAAGAATTCATCTAGGGTATCAACATTGGCGCCATCTGTGGGACTTTCTTGATTAAAGGTCTCACCAAACCTTGAAAGAATGGAGGATCACAGTCCGAAGGAGATGCCACTACCGTTCCCTTCTGGCTCGGGTGGCGATGGTTCGATGACTAAAAATACGGAAACAAGTACAACCCAGATTTCAATCAATCAATCAATCATACCCAGTTAAGTCCCACCAACAGCAAAGCTATAAGTAGGGTCAGGGGAGGGTGGGGTGTAGGCACACCGTACCTCTATCCAACGGGATAAAGAGGTGGCTTTCAGAGAGACCCTCAGCTCTGTAATACATATGTATGATTTCCTAACATAGGTCTCGTCAAGAGTCGAAGAAAAAGAAATTGTAGAGAAAGATTCAACGTCAAAAAACCAAGCAGAAGAGGTCGAAGTTCCCAAAGAGGAACCACTATGGAACCTCTATACGGACAGGGCCTAAAATGAAGAAGGTAGCGGAGCAGGACTCATACTTTTGAGTTCTGAAGGGATCGAGCTGGCCTACGCTGTGCGTTTAGATTTCCCCAGCACCAACAACGAGGCTGAGTACGAGGCCCTCCTGGCCGGACTAAGAATGTCGCAAAATGTTAAAGCTCAAAGGATCAAGGCCCATGTTGACTCCCTCCCAATACCTAACCAAGTGAGGGGAGAGTATGATGCAAAGAACCCTCGGATGATGGAATATCTGAAAAAAGTACAAGAACTATTGCAAAGCTTCAAGAATCCGGAGGTAATTCACATTCCTCAAAGCCGTAACAAGAAGGCAAATGCTCTGAGCAAACTGGCCGTGTTAGCCTTTGATCACTTGGATAAAGATGTTAAAGTTGAATCTCTTAAATCCCCATCTATCACGGAAGCTCCCGTGTCGGAGATCGAAGCCTAGGAGGCCAACTGGATGCTGCCTTTCTCTAGTATTTCAAAAGGGGAGTAGTACCCAATGATCCCCAAGAGGCTCGTAGGCTCCGTGTTCAAGCCCTCCAGTACGAAGTAATAGACGGGGCTTTATATATAAGATCATATCTGGTGTGACATTCATCAATTTCGGGTCAATCGTATTTTCGTTTTGTATTTGTTTATTACGAAAACTGGCCCGTTTTATAAACCGAAACCCTAGAGATATTCAAAATGATAGACTTTATGTTACAATATTGTTTAACACTTTTTGGGTCTTGAAAACATTCTTTTCGGTCCTTAAATCGCGTAAAAATCACTTAAAACGAACTTCGGGGACCAAATCTGCCATTTTTGAAACTTTTGAAAATCTGCCACCCACACCATAGCGTGGCGCGATGGAGGTGGCCAAGCCCCCATCGCGTGGCGCGATGACTCCCCAGACCAGCAGCTCATTTTTTGTTGTTTTTATGCAAACATGTGACTTAAACCATCTCATTTTCATGCAAGACTCTTTATGCTTGACCATTTCAACTTACCCTATATATACACCACCATTTCCCTTCATTTTCCCCTGCTACAACTCCAAAATCTCTCCCAAATACAAAGATCTTAATGTTATTTTCTTAGTGTTCTTGAAGATTTGACTTCCAAAAGTCAAACTGAGTTTAATCTTTCATTAAAATTTGTTTATATAGTCGAATATGGTGGAACAACATATATATAATATACATCCCTTGTTACCTTTGGTAGTTACTTCTCCGATTCCGGTCGGGGAGGTTTCGGACCTCGTAAGGCAAGGCTTCAAGGAGGACTTGGTGTTCTTGATATATACATATATATATATATATATAACTTGTTTATACATATTATTCATGCTTAACTTCTGCTCATTCTGGTTTATTTACAAGATCCATGGTTATGAGTTTTAAGAGTCTATGCTTCGGTTTAACCGTAAATAGCTCTAAACCGTAAACCGAACTTTGCTTACTAGTTTTTTGTTAAATACTTGTTTAAACATGTTTAATGTTAGATCTCAGTTTATAAAATCATATTTATGAGTTCTATGGTTATGGGTTTGTGGATTCTAACCTCGGTCTTAACCCGAAACTAGATCCGAACCGAAAACCGTACTTTTGTTTAAAGACTTTACTGTTAACTTTTTACTTGTAAAACTTAAATATAATTACTTATAAATTATTATACAAGTTCTTTGATATTTGGGCATGTGGAAACCATCTATGAACTTATTGTGAGATGGAAACCGAACCAAACCGAACTAAACCGATTTTCACTCGCTTAAGACACACAAGTGTGTTTTTAGCTATCAAGACTTGTATATTTCTTTAAAAAATAGTTTACAAACTGATTTTAATTATTTTCTTAAGTACTTGGAAATATTGGATCCAACTTGATCTCATAACAAAGTTTGAACCGACAAAACCGAACACTCGCTTAACGTGCGTTGTTAGTTCTAAAACAATAGAACTACATACTTGGTTAAGTCTTATTAAGTTTTATTGAGTTATCTCATAACATTCATTATTTTGGAAAGTTGACTTTGGGTTTGACCAATTATCAAGACCCGAACCAACAACCCGAAACACTCGTTAAAACCCGTTTTAGTATCTTTATTCCAAAGGGACTTGCGTTCTTGCATTTTACCCACCTTATTACTTAACATAGGTTGAGTAAATATTAAGGTTAGATACTTTAACCCGGTTTCGAGCAAACTTACATTTTTAAAGGGTTATTATTATAAATTCTTAAATAGTTACATTTTAAACCTTGAACTTTAATTGTTTACATTTCTTAACATTTATTTTATCTAAAACAATAGATCTACATACTTGGTTAAGTATTATTATATTATAATGAGTTATCTCATAACAATTAATATTTTGGAAAGTTGACTCTGGGTTTGACCATTTGTCAAGACCCGAACCAACAACCCGAACACTCGTTAAAGACCCGTTTTAGTATCTTTATCCCAATGGAACTTGCATTTTAGCATTTTTCCCACCTTATTACTTAACATTGGTTAAGTAAATATTAAGGTTAGATACTTTAACCCGGTTTCGAGCAAACTTACATTTTTAAAGGGTTATTATTATAAATTCTTAAATAGTTACATTTTAAACCTTGAACTTTAATTGTTTACATTTCTCAACATTTATTTTATTTAAAGACCTTCAAGACAACCTTGCATATTCAAGTTTTCCTTTCACCTAGA
Organism: Bidens hawaiensis; assembly: GCF_021521415.1. Lineage (NCBI taxonomy): Eukaryota > Viridiplantae > Streptophyta > Magnoliopsida > Asterales > Asteraceae > Bidens > Bidens hawaiensis. Next base: position 7,488 of record NW_027506289.1, read on the forward strand.
CCTTGCTCGTTCAACCCCATCCTTCCGTTTACTCATCATTTTACCGATCAAGTTTATTACTTGAAAGTGAGTACTTTCATCCCCCGTTTTCCATCCTTTGTTTTGGGGGTGATATTGCATACTTATTCAAACTAAATGTTTTATATACTTGAGTCTTAAACCACAAAATTTATTGTATACTTTACTTAAATAATTGCTCGATCTGGTGTTCTATGCTTACATGATTATATGCCTATGTGTTTATCGCTTTTGGTTGGTGGAACTATAAAATCCTAGTCTATTTGGAAAACCCTTATAGCAAGGTGTCGTTAACGTAATGCAATAAACGATATATATAAAATCCTAGACTGTTTGGCATCTGTTGGTGCATCTGTTGGTGCATTTTGTGACCGTCGCTATGCAATTCTGACCAGCGGAACGCCACAGGCGAAGTTAGAACAACTTCGCCATAGGCGAAGTTATAACAACTTCGCCATAGGCGAAGTTAGCACAACTTCTGCCATAGGCGAAGTTATATCAACTTCGCCATAGGCGAAGTTGTAACAACTTCGCCTACAGGCCCAAGCCCGTGAAGTTTATATATATATATGTGTGTCGTGTTTAGGGTTAGCAATCCAGAAATCAGAGTATTGTGTGATAAGTTTAATTAGCTAGAGAAAAACCGAGAGAGTGAGCCGTGTGGGACGGCCCGAGGTAGAGCTCACCTCGGGTCGGCCGTGTCATTTGTTTTCATGTTTGGTATGTAAGTGTTTTGATTATTATATAAGAATCTGCAGATTTGATTATCCCGTTCTTGTATTTGTTCGTGTATTTGTTCGTGTACGTGTTTGTGTTCTTCATCTTTACATCAATAAACGAGTCTAGGAGGATTCCGCACTCCTAGACCTCGTGCGGATCTCGTATCGATCGGCGACGCCCCGGGGGGACTTACATGTGGTATCAGAGCCTTAGGCTCTTATGCTATGGTTCGAGATCTGCGTTTTGGTGTTTCTGGCACGTTTCTGTGTGTTTCTGGCCGAACAGCGCCGCAGGCGAAGTTATTGTTCATCAGGCGAAGTTGCCGTCACTGTTCGTAGGGTTTAGGCGAAGATATAAGGTTAAGCGAAGTTATCCACAACTTCGCCTACCTCACAAGTTCGCTTATCAGCCAGGCGAAGTTATGGACAGGCGAAGTTAAGGAGGAGAGATGTTAACTTTAGGCGAAGTTAACGAGTTTAAAAAAAAAAAAAAAAAAAAAAGAGTATTTTGGTGTTTTCGTCTGTATGGCCAGGTGTACACGATTATTGTGAGACCGGAGATGTTGTTCTGTCAACGAGTGAAACTTGTTATCTCTGGGTCTTACGTGTGAACAAATACGTGTCAACTCTGGATATGGAGTTGAGTTTGTGAATGGGATATTTATTGAAACTGGATATTGACACATATTTGGGTGTTTGTGGGCAATGAAATTGTTGTTGTTCGAGGTTGACCAACTGAAGAAAGTCAAATTGAACTGAAGGTTTTTGTCATTACTGGATTGCGGTCAGAGCATATTATTTATGTTATTTTCAAGGCGTTCGAGAATTGGATCCTGAAACGTGATGCTTATTTATTAGAATGAAAATTCTGGAACAAGTTGGATTTAATCGGGAACTAAAAAGTGTTTATGTTCTTGATCATTATCCCTGGTGATTGAAGATGCTTCGGATTAATTAATGGTCATGTGTTAGATTCTGTCAAGGTGGTTTTGTGATGAAATTGATCACTTGATGTTGAGTAGTTGAAGATTAAACCTTATCGTATGCCGACGAGTTGGTGAAGTTGTGGAGGAAGCCCAACTTCACGTGTTGGTGAAGTCAGATGGACTCACGTGATTGGTTGAGATGATCTATTGGCACGAGGATGAATGCATTTCAAAGACCTCAATCGTTATAGTCGGAGAAGCTTACACTGAAGGGGAGATCTGATATGGAAGACGCTGGGTGATTGGTAGATTTGTGAAGCTACATGACAGTTTCAGAAACGGCTGGTTGAAGGGCAAACAGAAGATCATCAGTTAAGAGGGAGTCTGTTGGTGCATGTTTTTGTAACAGATGATCTTTCGTGTTTGTTAGAATTGAGAGCAACGGTCAAAGGGGAGTCTGTTGGTGCATTTTGTGACCGTCGCTATGCAATTCTGACCAGCGGAACGCCACAGGCGAAGTTAGAACAACTTCGCCATAGGCGAAGTTAGCACAACTTCTGCCATAGGCGAAGTTATATCAACTTCGCCATAGGCGAAGTTGTAACAACTTCGCCTACAGGCCCAAGCCCGTGAAGTTTATATATATATATGTGTGTCGTGTTTAGGGTTAGCAATCCAGAAATCAGAGTATTGTGTGATAAGTTTAATTAGCTAGAGAAAAACCGAGAGAGTGAGCCGTTTGGGACGGCCCGAGGTAGAGCTCACCTCGGGTCGGCCGTGTCATTTGTTTTCATGTTTGGTATGTAAGTGTTTTGATTATTATATAAGAATCTGCAGATTTGATTATCCCGTTCTTGTATTTGTTCGTGTATTTGTTCGTGTACGTGTTTGTGTTCTTCATCTTTACATCAATAAACGAGTCTAGGAGGATTCCGCACTCCTAGACCTCGTGCGGATCTCGTATCGATCGGCGACGCCCCGGGGGGACTTACAGCATCCCCTTATAACTAGGTGTCGCTAACGTAATTCTATTAGCGATTTTATCTATTTATCCAAATTATTGTTATTATTAATTGTTTCGTATACAAGTTATGGCAATTTCTTATTATATACATACTTGTTCAAAAACTATGAAATTTCTCACCAATCTTTGTGTTGACAAACTTTATTTTATGCAATGTTATTGGTTTAACTTTGGTTGACTTGAGGACTTGACAAAAATGTTATCAAGACTATTAGGATATTAGCAAAACGAACAATACATATATTTGTTTACTTGTATTCAATTTGTTTTGTATGAACATGATGTGTTGTTTATTGATTTTATGAAATAAAATGAGTTGATTAAATATTGTAGCTATAATAGAGTCTTGTGTATTTGGGCAATCCGTTGCACCCCGGCATGTTCCGCCGCCTTTGGTCGGGGTGTGACATCCGGGACCGTCCCTCAAGTGTCTAGACACCGACGAGGCCAGTTATGTCATACGAGAAATAGATGAAGGGATGTGTGGAATGCACATGGGAGCTAAGATGGCAGTGGCAAGGGCTATGAGGGAAGGATACGATTGGCCCGCTATGTTTTTAAGTGCGATGAAAGAGATACAAAAGTGTGATAGCTATCAAATACACACCCCGGCTCCTAGACAACCCAAGCTCAACTTTATTCCAGTCAGTTCCTCCTGGCCATTTCAAAAATGGGTGATTGACAAAGTGGGTCCATTGCCTTAGGGGTCTAGACGGCAACGTTCCTAGTGGTTGTCGTGGATTGCCTCACTAAATGGGTAGAGACCAAGCCTTTAGCCACCATCATGGGGCAGCAAGTGAAATGATTCATGTGGGAAAACATCGTATGTCATTTTGGGCTACCACACTCCATCATTAGTAACAACGAAAAACAATTCGCAAATAATCCCTTTCGAGAATGGTTCCAGCAACTAAAAATCAAACAAATATTTACCTCCGTATCACATCCTTAGGACAATGGTCAAGTTGAAAAGGTGAACCAAAATTTGGTCGAAGGAATCAACAGTAGATTGGGCAGACACAGAAATGCCTGGGTTGAAGAATTGCCACACGTACTGTGGGCCCATCTCACCATGCCCAAGACAAGCCACGGGGAAACGCCTTTCAGTTTGACATACGAAACCGAGGCAATGATCCCGACTGAGATTGGGTTGCCAACTAACCGAATGTATGGGACGGAAGCTGAAAACGAAGAGGACCTCCGCCTAAACTTGGACCTAGCCGAGGAAAGAAGGGAAATGGCAGTGTGAAGAGAGGTAGAATACAAGAAAAAGATAGACAAATACTACAACGCCCGGGTCAGGGAAGTCAAGTTCCGAAGGGGAGATCTTGTCCTTCAGGGAAAATGAAGCAAGCAGACAGGAGGATTAAGGCAAACTGGCCCCAAGTGGGAAGGTCCATATCAAATCGTCTGGGTTGGAGGAAAATGTTCTTACAAACTAGTTCACTCCATAGGGGAGGGGGTGCCAAGAACCTGAAACTCCATGCAACTGAGGAAATACTATGCCTAAACCACCCCGAAGGAGGGGGAAGTGTTGCTATGGACCAGAAAGGATCCGTTTTTTTGCAACATCGTATGGAAACGAAGTAACCTCTCTGAGAGGAAAACCACCCATTATAACAAGCTTCAAACAGTTTCTTTTTGTTTATCCAAAAAATCTAACATGGGGGATTTAATAAAACAAGAAGGATTCAAGTACCTTTTGTTTATCATACAAAATATTGTGTTTCATATCCAATCGCGCAATTGAGTACTCACTGAAAAAACAACTTTAGAATCATCTTCGTATCCTCTCCGGGAGGGTAGGAAGGACTTTCCCCAAGGGACAAATGTTGCAATCAATCAAATCTCACGTAACTTATCGCATTGCTAAAATAAAGGGAAAAATTACCTATAGTTAACCCCTAGCCTCGCTGACGAGCAGGCCCTAAGAGGGGAATCACATACACACCTTTGTGTCACAAAGGGCACAAGGATGGCCTCGCTGATAGGCTAAATGGTTAACCAAAAATGCACCAAAACTTACAAGCATCCTCTGAGGTTCACAAACAACAACAACTACCACATTATAACAAACCACATGAGTAGCAAAAACAAAGCCCACGAAGGGGCAACACGGTTATATAGTTGCTACGAAGTTCATACAAACAACCGACAAATTACCACAAACCAACGGTTGGACAAAGTACACAATACATAATTATTAATGTTCACAAAAGATAACATAAACCAAATACTCAATAACCGATGCAGCTGTTCAAGGGTATGGAGACTGTGGATCAACCACTTGGGCAAAGGCTTTTATACCTTCCACTGATATACCTGGAGTGGTAGGGAGCTGAAGCAAGATAGGTGGCACAACAACATTGTAGGTGCGAAACATTCCGGCTTCAGCCTCCGTCGTATCAAAGAAAGTAGGAATCTCGAGGAAAGGATTTCCCTCGACACCCTAATCATAACCTGCTTTCAAACCATACTGAAAACCGAAAGCAAAGACAACACGGTTCAGAGATTCCCGCGCTTGAATAACCTCCCGGAATGTGCGATAATCAGCTTCAAACCCTCGTTTATGATCCGCTCTTTATCGCCTTTCACCTTGGCTAAATCCTAACGAAGATGATCGGTCTCCGCCCCTAGCTCCTCAATGATTTTATTCTGCTGATCCCGGGTAGCATCAACACTCTTGGAAAGATCTTTATACCTGGCTTGTTCCTGAGTAAGGGAAGTCTCCAGCTGATGTATCTGGACTAGTGGGGGAGAAACTTCCAACTGCAAAGGCATAAAATAAGCATTATAAAAATAAAATGGGGGGGAGAGAAAGGAGAAGATAGGCATGATAAAGAACTTACCTCACCCAACTTATCCTGAGAAGCTTTAAGTGATTAACAAAGAGCATCCAACTTCTTCAACCGGTCGTTAGCAACAGCCAACTCAATAGTCAAATGGTAAACCTGGTCCTTGGATGTTTTCAAACGTGCCTCCAAGCCGGGAAGCTCAAAAATTTTCTCTTCAGCTATATCAACCTGTCTCCTCATCTCCAAGACCTTTTTGCTATTCCGTTCCAAAGACGTTTTCAACTCAGCTATTTCCTCTTGAACCTCATGGAAAGAACGGTTCATCTCGATCACTGCTTGACGAGTGGCGACCCCTAAAACCAAGGTCTGATACAAGTATGTCCCAAATTCACCAACCAAACCATCAGCCGTCAAAGCTCGAACATGAGCATAGTCAACCGGAGGAACTACCTCAATTAAGAACTCGTGAACTAGTTGGGGTGGGGGGAATGAACAGAAGCATTCGCCATTATAACCCATCTAGGAACAAAAACACCAGCGGAAGGCTTCCCACCTTCAGGAGGAGCCGATGATACCTGGGGAGGGTCTTAAGGGGCTTTCGGCTGTTTCCCATGGGAATCGGTGTCAACATCTTGAGGAGCCACATATTGGGATACAGCTCCAGTCTCGTTCACTTTTGGAAAGCTGAACTCGGCATCGACGTCCACCACTTCGTGATAAGTAATGGCAGGAGAATCCGAAAGTGTTATCTGGTCGAGGCAAAGCCGCTTGGCATTGCCGAACCGATTTTCAAAGAAGCATTGAATATATCATATGTGAGATCCTTGCGTTTGGAAGGCCCTTCAACATCAGCACTAGCAGGGGAACTCGAAGCACTTGAACCCTAAGACACGACAACCAAAGGAGTAGCAGGTTCTAATGCATCACTCTTTTGAACGGGAAGTGTCATAAACTCGGCAGACTTTAAGGCACCCTTCTGAAGGAGCTCTTTCAAACTCATCTCTGCAAACAACAAAAACGAATGATTAATATCAAAGACATATTGAAACAGACAAAATAGGGGTAAAAGAACCACCAACCTTGATCGTCCACAAATATGGTTGGACAAGTCGACGGATCTAACCACATTTTACTCAACCCGGCCAGATACAACAAGGGTTCAGGGTAGGTCGCGGCCTCAGTGGGATTCTCAATTTAGAGTTGGTATAACTGGTATTGGCTGATGGGTAGAACGGGAACTGGGTCGTGCACTTTAAAAGACATAGAGCGACGACGAGGCATTCCGGGAGCAAAAGAAGATGAAACAAAGAAAAAATTGTCCTTCCAATCGCAGGGATAAAAACCCGTTGGCATCTTAGAGTAACAGGGAAAGTGACCTTCCCCCGATCGGCATTCGAACGTGAACCAGTTACCATCTATTTTCAAATGGTAGAACCTCCGGAATAGAGGAACCGTCGCAACACCACCCATAGCCTTACAAGCTACCTCAAAATGTGTCACTCTTAGAAAACCCAGGGGGTAGACTTGGGAAAAACACAGCATGTGGTGTTTTAGCAAAGCGAGTTGAAATTCCGTTAAGGGGTAGCGAACATTCACACAATCAAAATTTCTCGTGTACAAGGCTATGAGTCCATGGCGGCGGTGTCACTCGGACCAGGAAGAGTGGGAGACAAGGAAAGGGGAAATTGATATTTAGAACTAAAGATAACATTTTAGCTTGAGAAAAAGTAGAGGTGATGGTGGACAAACTATCACGACTCATGATTCAAGAAGATCGGAAGAGTATAACACTAACTTGGTTGTTAACGATGAAGAAGGAAGGCGGTGGAAGACCAAAGATGGCCGGAAAAGTGAGAAAAAGGGGGTGGGTGAAAAAGGAGATGTGAAGTGAAAGTGATGTGCAACAGGTAATTATACTTACCTTGCAAACTATGAATAATATCTACTGCCCCCAAATAACTCCCAATGGGATGGGAATTGGGCCCAAGCCCAGGGCAAGATAGCATATATTCGGGCCTGGAATAGAGAAAAGGCATAAAAGATTGGGCTGGTAGAAAAAGGGAAAGACGCACGATCAAGTCTATTATCATCACCATAAATAATAACCATACTTGACTGGGGGACTTGAAGACCTTACATAGGAGATGGGCCCATAAGAACAGCCAAACTAAGAGAAAAGCTCAAGCCCAGTCGAGATAGAGCGGAATAGAGATAACATCAATGAAGGGTCTTGTCATTACTGCAGAAAGGTAATGTAGTCTTATCAAAGTGAACGGCCCAAGAAAATATGGTCTCCCAAGCAGAAGAAGGCCCGCTGGATAAAATAAGGAAAATGAGGGTTCAGCTGAAAAGACTTGGGACTAGGGAAAAATAGCTTGCACCTAAGGACTTTAGTATTGTACTTCATGTAATTCTCCTCTCTCTTAACTTATAAGAGAGACCACAGTATTTGCAATAAGCAGATTCACAGTCAATAATACACTCATACTTTCATATAATCATATTCATATTCAACCATTGCATTGATCAATCATTCCCACGTATTCCATTACCTAAGAATTCATCTAGGGTATCAACACTGCTCAATAACCCGCTCTTGTTTTTTTGTATTTCATAGATGATCGTACCACTTCAGATCTAAAACCTAGGCCTCTTCTATTTAAGGCAGGTTAAAGGAGAGTTGTATGTCAACCTACGCATATAAATTTATCTATAACAAATAAATTTGATAAATATGAGTGAAAATTTGTAAAAAGATGTAATATGTTAAGCAATGATGCTCTTCACTTCAAATAATGATTTTCCTTAGCTTTTTGTTAAAGTAAGTGACACGGTTTTCGCGCGATTTTCTAGTTTCTGCTACAAGCCACTATACTAGCTGCCTCCTCGTGTTACTAAGATAAACTTCGCACGGGATGGAATGCAAAATCCAATTCAATTAAAAATAATGAGATATGATTAGATGATATTATCTCATTATTATTGTAATGAGATTTTGAAGTCCATCCCTCATGAAGTTTATCTTAGTAACACCACGAGACTACTAGTACTATGGCCTGTAGTGGAAACTGAAAAAATGCACAAGAACCTTGTCACTTACTCTTAACAAAAAAAAACTCATAAGAAAAATCATTATCTGAAGTCATGGGTATCACAAGTTATGACTTTTTACCAATTTTCAATCAAATTTACCAAACTTCTTAGCTATTGATTAAATTTCTATGACTATGTTGACGTATGTAACATCCCAAGATTTCGAATAATAATATTTTATATATTACTTCTTAAAACAGAAAAGTTTACTTGAGTTAGTAAATTAAATAATAATAAAGAGAGAAAGATAAGTAAGCTAATTAGATGGATTAAGCATAGACTAAAAAGGAAAGATGGGCCTTAGGTCCATGGGCTTAAGGGAGTATAAATACCCCCTTAAACCCTAAATCTTTCTATTTTTATCCATCTTATTCTCTCTCTACACCTAAAACACACACTTAAGCCTAAGAACACATCCTTAGCCGCCGGCCAACATCTGAATCCACAACCAAGCATCGCAACTTAGGATCTTCAATCATACATGCAAGATAACAAGTCCAAGATCATATATCAAGTAAAACCATAACCGAGAAACATCAAAAGGTATGTTCTCTATGATTAAAGGTTACATTTTTATGAACGTTTTGCCATGAAACTTGACCCTAGAGTAGATCGGGTCTAGATGCTTCATAAAAATACAAACTTGATGACTAAAATGGACTTAGCAAGCTTAAGGATATGAGTGGTTCATCAAGTGAACCCTAGATCTAGCTTAGAACGTTTTAAATCTATAAAGGTCCAAGCTTTATGCCTAAAACGAATTAGATCTGAATAATGGAGTAGTGACGGGAGTAAAACGGTTAGTATGAATAGAAAGGGTAGTTAAATTTCTGGTTATAAATCTTAAAACAGTTACTTGAGCTATGTAAATATGATAAATATAGAAAGATGAGCTGAGAACATCAGACCTGGGATTTCTCGGCCAAATTTGGGAATCCTCGGTCAACCCATATGGTTCTCGGTCAACATGCAGTCAACAAGAGTTCTCGGCCACAAGTTCTCTGCCTTGGAGTTCTCGGTGACCATGTGTTCTCGGCCGAAAACACGGGTTCTCGGTCAATGATCTCGGCCAAGTATGAGAGTTCTCGGTCAACATAAGAGTTCTCTGTCTTGGGTTCTCGGCCACGCAGTTCTCGGTTGGTTTTTGGGCCTAAATCCAGGTGGGCCCAGGTACCATAATGGACAGTTGGGCTAAGCCCATATCTAATATAAAGCAAACTGACCCATTATCTTGGGTTTAGCAAATAGGCCCAACTTAGGAAATAATTTAAAATGTTAATGGAAAATTTGTTAAGACCCATTCAGGTGAGTTTCTAGCCTCATTATCTAATATAAAACAAACTGACCCATTCAGGTGAGTTTCTAGCCCCATTCCTTGTTATGTTTTCGGGGCTGTGTGCATAATCGATGTGATTAGTTAATACACTTACCTTAAGTGGTAAGTGTATGCCTATTGTGATATACGTGTTGATATAAAAGAATGCTTGGCGGTACATGAACGATCTTCGGATATTGCATGTACTGTCAGGAGTTAGTTCGATGATATGATTGTTTATATATATGTTGTATGAATGAAGTATGTACGTTATAGAATATAAGTATGAAAGAAAGTATGTAAAATGTATATAAATTATAAGGAATTGGCGGATATGAATGGAATTGACGGTAAAGGGTGGCATACCCTAATAATATATGTGAAGAAGGGTGGCAGGCCCTAATAATATTTGTGAAGAAGGGTGGCAGACCCTAATAATTTCTTAGAGGATAGGGCGAAAGACTCTTTAAAACATAGAAGTAAGTATATAAAAAAAGATAAAATATTAAGTATGAAAGAAAGTATAAGAGTAAGAATGAAAATATATACTTATGTATGTATGAAAGAAAGTAAAGAATGACAAGTATGTAATATAAGAACGTATTGTATATTGATTGTATTAACTAGAACTCACTCAGCGTAGCTGACTTTTAGTATGCACGTAGGTGAGTAGGATGAGGCAGCTCGCTTGAGGGGAACACGTGGCATTGAATAAGAGGCTGGCATCGGAAGACTCAAGACATGTCATGTTTTAATTACTTAGTTTTGAAAGACTAGTTGTTTGTTTAAGACAAGTTATGGATTTAAGTAATCTTTTATAAAAGTTTTTATATTCCGCGTATGTTTTATTTAACTCTGTTTATTAGAACTATTTGAATGAGTAAATCCAACGTCCAAATGTGAGGCACCGGTAACGGGGCCTAAAAGTTGGTATCAGAGCAAAGTTCGAGAGATTTAAGCATCCTATATGCTTAGACTTGAACAGAGAATGGGATTTAATTAAGAAAAGAAAGAAGATGCCAGTCCTAGAATGCCATGTGTCATTCAAGCAAGCTCGGTAAAGGTAAAGTGTATGGTTAAATGACGTATGTGAATACTAGGTATAGGATTAATTGATTGCTTTGATTGACTAACTGTTTAAAGTAGAACCATCGCAAATAGACTCATAAAGGGAAGTGTATAGGACACGGAAAGTAACGTGATCGGCTAATCACAGCCGGTCACTGTTATTACCTGTTAGCCTTACTATCCTTGTACTAAATAGTTCCTTGAGTGATGATGTTTGTGTTTTCCCTTTTAGAATATGTTCGCTGGAACGGGAGATAATGTGGGAGATGGAGGAATTGTGAGAGCTGGAGGTCGCACGGGACGTCGTGGCAGGCCTCATCGTGCCCAACAACCTTCGGTTGAGACAGCTTCCAACACCGAAGATGAAGTAAGCGCAGCTGGAAGAGACCTAAACACCAACAACGAAGGGGTTCAAGTGGATCCCGCAATTCAGGCAGCTATTTTTCAAGCTGTAGCCACTGCTGTGAAGAATATTACTATTGGAGGGTCTGCTGGAAGCCGTGAGAGAACTGCTGGAGGGGCAGGAGGTGATGGTAAGAGAGATGAGGAAGAAGAGAGGGAAAGCCTCGAGTGGGGTTAATTATGTGAAAGCCGGTGACAGGAAAAGAGGCCGAGGCGGGTTCAATTATAAGTCCTTCAAGGGATGTGACCCGCCAAAGTTGACTGGTTTGAGAGACGCCATCGCTACTCTTCAGTGGATAACCGCCATGGATAAAATTATCCGAATCAGTGAGTGTCATCCTGACCAAGCTATCGGTTATGCCACCCAATCATTTGGTGATGAGGCGATGTATTGGTGGGAATCGGTTGAACAGCGAAAGAGAACGGAGGAAATCAAGGCTTTGAAGTGGGAGGATCTGAAGGAACTGGTTATGAAGAAATTATGTGGTGACGCCGAGGTTGAGAGGGCGGAGATGAAGTTCCTGAATTTGAAGGCTGGAACAATGACACATCGTGAGTATACCACCGAGTTCAACCGAATGTCTAGGTTGGTACCCGATATGGTTAACACTGAGGCTAAGAGAATCAAGTGCTATGTGAGAGGGTTGCCACAGAAAATCCGCATGCTAGTCAGGATGAGTAAACCTGCTACTTTTGACTCTGCGGTCGAACTCGCAAAGATGGTTTACGAGGACTTGGCTGCAGATGATGTGGTTGTGTTGGAAGAGAAGAAGGAGAAGAAATGGATTGTTCCTGCTAAATGACCTGGTACTCAGTTGTGGATTTCCAAAGATAAGAAGCAGAAGGTGTGGGAAAAGAAGTCGTGTAAGACTTGTGGTAAGACGCACGGTGGTGAATGCAAATGGGGCATCGTTTCTGATGTGTGCCATAAGTGTGGGAAATCTCATGGTGGAGAGTGCAGGCTAGGGTAAAATTCCTGTTACAAATGTGGAAAGGCGGGGAATTACGCTTATGAATGCAACGCCGAACCCACATGCTACAAGTGCGGGGAAGAAGGGTCATTTGGCCAGGTAATGTACTGAAGCGGGTAGTGGTGGGAAGAAAGATCCTGAGCCGTCAAGGCCGAAGACAGAGCCTACATGCTGACTCAAGAACAAGCCAAGCAAATTCCCGATGTCGTCACAGGTACGTTTCTAGTAAACAGTATTTCTGCTTCTGTATTGTTTGATTCGGGTGCAAACAAAAGTTTCATAGCTACACCATTTAGTAAACTAGCAAAAATGAAATGTTGCCGAGTATCCGAAACTTTTATGGTAGAAACCGCTAGTGACACTTTGTTAAAATAATAAAAATGGTTAAGGACTGTAAGATAGAGTTAGAGGGACATGAGTTCCCTGTTACCCTGTATGTTATGACCTTAGGAGGGTTCGATGTGGTTTTGGGAATGGATTGGTTGTCTGAGTACGAAGCTCAGATAGTGTGTAAGAGTAGGATGATAAGGTTAAAGTCCTTGGATAGTAGTGCGGTGACGGTTTATGGGGATAAGGAAAGTTCTGGGCTTAACGTCATTTCGATGATAAAAGCCGAGGGACTGTTAAGGCGAGGTTGCGGTGCTTACCTGGCGTATGTTGTCAACGCTACGGCCGAGACAAAATAAATGAAAGATGTTCCTATTGTGTGCGACTACCCAGAAGTTTTCCCATAGGATCTTCCGGGGTTGCCACCGGAGCGAGAGATAGAGTTCCAAATAGATTTAGTACCAGGAGCCCAACCCGTCGCGAAAGCACCTTATCGTTTAGCGCCGCCCAAGATGAAAGAATTAATGTCCCAACTGCAAGAACTCCTCGACAAGGGTTTTATTAGACCAAGTGTTTCCCCGTGGGGTGCATCGGTGTTATTTGTGAAGAAGAAAGACGGAAGCATGAGAATGTGCATCGATTATCGCGAGTTGAATAAGCTTACGGTAAAGAATAGATATCCTTTGCCAAGAATTGATGATCTGTTTGAAAAACTGCAAGGTTCAAGTTGGTTCTCAGGAATAGATCTCAGATCAGGTTATCATCAGCTGAAAGTGAAAGAGGCAGACATCCCTAAAACAGCGTTTCGGACGCGGTATGGACACTACGAGTTCCTGGTAATATCATTCGGTCTAACAAATGCCCCCGCAGAATTTATGGACATGATGAATAGGGTATGTCGGCCTATGTTGGATAAATCGGTAATCTTCTTCATTGATGACATATTGATTTATTCAAAGAATAAGACTGATCATGATAAACATCTGAAGGAAGTATTAGAGACTCTGAAGAGAGAGAAGTTGTACGCTAAGTTTTCAAATTGCTCATTCTGGTTACGAGAAGTGCAATTTCTAGGTCACGTGATAAATCCTGAAGGAATTATGGTGGAACTAGCTAGGATTGAAGCGATAACAAACTATAAGACTCCACAAAATCCGACTGACATACGAAGCTTCCTAGGGTTAGCTGGCTACTATAGGAGATTCATTGAAGGTTTCTCCAAGATAGCCGCACCATTGACCGTTATGACCCGAAAGACAATAGTATTCAGTTGGGGAAAGTTCCAAGAAGAAGCTTTTCAGGAATTAAAGAAAAGACTCACGCAAGCTCCAATCCTTGCTTTACCCGATGGTGACGAGGACCTGGTTGTTTGTACCGATGCTTCGCATCGTGGGTTAGGTTGTGTGTTATTGCAACGAGGTAAAGTGATAGCCTATGCGTCTAGACAGTTGAAAGTTCATAAGAGTACTTATCCGATGCATGACTTAGAGCTAGCAGCTATAGTGCATGCTCTCAAGATTTGGAGACACTACTTATATGGTACTGAGTGTACAATCTACACCGAACATAAGAGCTTAAAATATTTCTTTGAGCAGAATTAACTGAATATGAGACAGAGAAGGTGGTTAGAGCTGATAAAAGACTACGACTGTGATATAAAGTACTATCCTGGTAAAGCCAATGTGGTCGTTAATGCGTTGAGTCGTAAGAATGAAGAAGTCATTGCAACAGTGAAGTCATACCAGCTAATTATGAACTCAAGTCTTTTTGAAAAATCGTCAAAGTGCAGACAGAAGTACTAGCTGAGGAAGAGTTAGTTATAAAGGAAAGAATTTACGGCCAACAGAATGAGTTGATGGAAAACACTCACGGTGTTAAGACTAGATTTGACCGTATGTGGATTCCACGCCATGGAGATCTTAGAGGTCGAATCTTAGATGAAGCTCATAAGTCAAGATACTCAATTCATCCGGGATCTAACAAAATGTACCAAGATTTGAAAAGAGACTACTGGTGGCCAAGGATGAAGAATTACGTGGTGGATTATGTTAGTAAGTGCTTAACTTGCTTACAAGTCAAGCTGAACATCAGAAGCCTTATGGGAAAATGCAACCGCTTGAGATACCTGAATGGAAATGGGAACACATCACCATGGATTTCATAACTAAGCTACCTCGTACAGCTAAGAATCAAGATACCATCTGGGTGATTGTGGACCGTTTGACCAAGAGTGCTCACTTTCTGCCCATACGAGAGGCTATCTCGTCACAAACGTTAGCAAGCTTGTTCATAAAAGAGGTTGTATCTAAGCACGGTGTACCGTTGTCGATCGTGTCAGATAGAGATACACGGTTTACTTCAAGTTTATGGAAGAAGTTCCATGAAGCTATGGGAACGAGATTAAACATCAGTACGGCGTATCATCCTCAAACCGATGGACAGTTTGAAAGGACGATCCAAACCCATGAGGATATGCTACGTGCTTGTGTTTTAGACTTTGGTGGAAGTTGGGATGATCATCTGCATCTGGCAGAGTTCTCCTATAACAATAGTTATCATTCAAGTATTGGTATGCCACCATTTGAAATGCTTTATGGTTGACGATGTAGAACCCCGGCGTGTTGGGGTGAGATTGGACATAAGGAAATGGGAAGCCTAGAAGTTGTTCAAGAAACTTCTTCAAAGTTCGATCAGATTAAGGCTAGAATGAAAGCTGCTCAAGACAGCAGAAGTCGTATGCTGATAAACGGCGACGACCGATTGAGTTCAACGTTGGTGATAATGTGATGCTTAAGGTCTCGCCTTGGAAAGGAATCATTCGATTCAGAAAGAGAGGCAAGTTGAGTCCAAGGTACATTGGACCGTTTAAGATTTTAGATCGTATGGGTGAAGTAGCTTGTAAGCTGGATTTGCTCGAAGAGCTAGAAGGAATTCATTCAACCTTCCATGTTTCACATATGAGAAAGTGTCTGGCTGATGACACGTCGCACGTGCCATTGATGGACATTGAGGTTGATGAACAGTTGAACTACATTGAGCAACCGATTGAAATAGTCGACCGCAAGGAGAAGCAACTTCGACATAAGATTATACCCTTAGTGAAAGTGATATGGAAGAACCGCAAGGGATCGGGTGCCACTTGGGAAGCTGAGGATGAAATGCGCAAGTTTTACCCTAATCTGTTTGTGTAATAGTTAGGTTTCGGGGACGAGACCTCTTTAAGGAGGGAAGACTTGTAACATCCTAAGATTTCGAATAATAATATTTTATATATTACTTCTTAAAACGGAAAAGTTTACTTGAGTTAGTAAATTAAATAATAATAAAGAGAGAAAGATAAGTAAACTAATTAGATGGATTAAGCATGGACTAAAAAGGAAAGATTGGCCTTAGGTCCATGGGCTTAAGGGAGTATAAATACCCCTTAAACCCTAAATCTTTCCATTTTTATCCATCTTATTCTCTCTCTACACCTAAAACACACACTTAAGCCTAAGAACACCTCCTTAGCCGCCGGCCACCATCCGAATCCACAACCAAGCATCGCAACTTAGGATCTTCAAGCATACAAGCAAGATAACAAGTCCAAAATCATATATCAAGCAAAACCATAACTGAGAAACATCAAAAGGTATGTTCTCTATGATTAAAGGTTACATTTTTATGAACGTTTTGCCATGAAACTTGACCCTAGAGTAGATCGGGTCTAGATGCTTCATAAAAATACAAACTTGATGACTAAAATAGAGTTAGCAAGCTTAAGGATATGAGCGGTTCATCAAGTGAACCCTAGATCTAGCCTAGAACATTTTAAATCTATAAAGGTCCAAGCTTTATGCCTAAAACGAATTAGATCTGGATAATGGAGTAGTGACGGGGGTAAAACGGTTAGTATGAATAGAAAGGGTAGTTAATTTTCTGGTTATAAATCTTAAAACAGTTACATGAGCTAGGTAAATATGATAAATATAGAAAGATGAGCTGAGAACATCAGACCTGGGATTTCTCGGCCAAATTTGGGAATCCTCGGTCAACCCATATGGTTCTCGGTCAACATGCAGTCAACAAGAGTTCTCGGCCACAAGTTCTCTGCCTTGGAGTTCTCGGTGACCATGTGTTCTCGGCCGAAAACACGGGTTCTCGGTCAATGATCTCGGTCAAGTATGAGAGTTCTCGGTCAACATAAGAGTTCTCTGTCTTGGGTTCTCGGCCACGCAGTTCTCGGTTGGGTTTTGGGCCTAAATCCAGGTGGGCCCAGGTACCATAATGGACAGTTGGGCTAAGCCCATATCTAATATAAAGCAAACTGACCCATTATCTTGGGCTCAGCAAATAGGCCCAACTTAGGAAATAATTTAAAATGTTAATGGAAAATTTGTTAAGACCCATTCAGGTGAGATTCTAGCCCCATTATCTAATATAAAGCAAACTGACCCATTCAGGTGAGTTTCTAGCCCCATTCCTTGTTATGTTTTCGGGGCTGTGTGCATAATCGATGTGATTAGTTAATACACTTACCTTAAATGGTAAGTGTATGCCTATTATGATATACGTGTTGATATAAAAGAATGCTTAGCGGTACATGAACGATCTTCGGATATCGCATGTACTGTCAGGAGTTAGTTCGATGATATGATTGTTTATATATATGTTGTATGAATGAAGTATGTACGTTATAGAATATAAGTATGAAATAAAGTATGTAAAATGTATATAAATTAAAAGGAATTGGCGGATATGAATGGAATTGACGGTAAAGGGTGGCATACCCTAATAATATCTGTGAAGAAGGGTGGCAGACCCTAATAATATCTGTGAAGAAGGGTGGCAGGCCCTAATAATATTTGTGAAGAATGGTGGCAGACCCTAATAATTTCTTAGAGTATAGGGCGAAAGACTCTTTAAAACATAGAAGTAAGTATATAAAAAAAGATAAAATATTAAGTATGAAAGAAAGTATAAGAGTAAGAATGAAAATATATACTTACGTATGTATGAAAGAAAGTAAAGAATGACAAGTATGTAATATAAGAACGTATTGTATATTGATTGTATTAAATAGAACTCACTCAGCGTAGCTGACTTTTAGTATGCGCGTAGGTGAGTAGGATGAGGCAGCTCGCTTGAGGGGAACGCGTGGCATTGAATAAGAGGCTGGCATCGGAAGACTCAAGACATGTCATGTTTTAATTACTTAGTTTTGAAAGACAAGTTGTTTGTTTAAGACAAGTTATGGATTTAAGTAATCTTTTATGAAAGTTTTTATATTCCGCGTATGTTTTATTTAACTCTGATTATTAGAACTATGTGAATGAGTAAATCCAACGTCCAAATGTGAGGCACCGGTAACGGGGCCTTACAACGTACAACTCTCCTTTAACCTGCCCAAAATAGAAGAGGCCAAGATTTTGAATCTACTGTAGGACGATCCTCAACATCTATGTAGTACAAACAAAACAAGCATCGGCGATCGAGCAGAGCCATTTGGCTTATTGGTTATGGCATCTCAAGATTTAACAAAACGAACTATTGTCTTCTTCCGTATATTCAAAGACAACCACCAGTTTGTTTTTTTAATGTGCAGTATCAAAGCATGTGCATACTGATACGTTTATGTCAATGTTTACTTACTTTAGGTGATTCTCATCTTTACCTTTATTGTAGTTTAAACTTTTGTAGGTCTACCACAATACAAGGGATTGATAAGACTACATATGGAGCTTATATCCACAGGGTACACAGGCAAATCTGACTCAAGGATTTGATTTGGGTTGATATTAACTTAAGAAAAAAATATCATGGGCCGTTTTAGTTACCATGTATACTTAGAGGGGTTAGAAACTTAGAATGGATGCATTAAATATTAAATATAGAAAGAAGCATGTCAAAATGGGTTTACTTAAAAGAATAGCGGGTCATGATGATTTCCAAACGAGTAAACAATGTTCAATCAATTCTCAATATGAGGCGCATTCAATCGAGACACCGGATCACCACCGTCCTAGTTAGATACGAAAAAAGAATTCCGGGAGTCAAAGCGATTTTAAACTTCTCGGTGAGTTTGAAAACCTTGCTTGTGCTATTTGTGTAAAAAAAATTTACTTACAATTTGTTTTCAAAATTAGCCCAGGCTATAGTTGATGACCGTGAGATTTTTGAAATTGGTTTTGTGGAGTAAGAATTGTATAATTTATTTATAATCCCAAAGTGTTCCTCTTATGTTAAAAAAGTTAAAACTCCTTGAATTTTATATTTAATTTATCATTAAAGCTCGAGTTCAGCTCGTGAGTAGTTTTTCAAGGCTATTTATAATTAATTTATGTATACATATTTTTCAAATGTAATACTATATATAAGACAGAGGTGTGGTTGCAAAGGCGCTAGTTGCTCAGGGCGATAGACCGAAGAGTTGTGAGTGTTCAGTATAAGCCGCGAGTACTCAGGCATAGTAAATTAAAAAAAAAAAAAACTAATTAAAGTTTGAGAGATTATAAAAATGCCAAATCAATAATCCCATCCAACCATAATCAAAATAAATCAAAATGATAGAATAGATGTTCAAAACTTCAAACAACAAAGTAATTCAAAAATTAACATTTAATCTTATATAGTCAGACTACTGAGCAAAGTTTGCGTATATGGTTGCTAAGCCAGATTTGAAGTATTTTCAATCTAATAGTCTATAAATTACAGTTCAAGCTAAAGTTTGCCTATACAAAAAGCACTAACATCAAGAAACCATTTTGTTGAATGAATAAGAAACGTATGTGCAAAACCATTTTGTAGTTAGGTTGTTAGCTTATCAGAAAGTAGAATACAGTAAAACCCTAAGTCGTAATCGGAATCAACTACAGATCGGAGGTTTAAAATCAGTGAAACACAATAATAAAGTGGTTTTGAATCTGTGAAACACGTAACTAAATCAAACTTCAATAGTTGAATCGGAAATAAAAATGAAATTGAATAGCATATGCTCTCAGCGTCAAAAGAGAAAAGGGATGTAAGCCTAGCGATATTTTCCAATTTCAACTGGACCGTCTACGCCGAGTTTTACAACCATTATTTACTCAGTATATTTTTCTCGTAACCTTATGTATAATAGTTATTAAAAGTATATAACAATTACTATTAAAAGTATAAAAGAAATGAATATAATAATAACTAGTTTTCATCCCGCGTGTTACGCAGGTTTGTTTAAATTTTTTATATTATTGTGAATATATAATTTTATGTTATGATGTTTTTAAGTTTCTACAGAAACATAAATTACAACAAATTCATTTCACTAAAACATGTTAAAGGTATACACAAAACAATAATCATTTATCTATTAAACTAATAAACATATCTCCATATTTTCATTACCTTCATCCATAAATCATTATGGGATTTACAAAATTCAACAACAATAAAACTTCTATTCCTCCCTTGTAATTTAGTTAAATGAAAATTGTCCAAAATGCCCTTCGGTGCAATTGACCTATCTGTCAATTGGTACCAAAATTGCCTGTGATAATCTCTTACTTGGCACCTTAAAGAATTCCATTATTTCCCTTTTCAAACTTTGGCAATAAATATTGATTGAATTCAACTTAGTATTCAGTTTTCTAAACGTAATAAGTGATGCAAATGACTCACAAATGAGTATACTGCATGTATAATTTTGAAATGCAAACTTTCATACTAATTTCAATATGACCAACAAATGTGATGTGTTTTGTTAAGATCTTAAATTCAATTTTCAAAAGTTTGCGATAAAAGTTAACTTCCATGTTTTCTCTCAAAATTGATTTATCTTGTTTGGAAACCTAAACAATTAACCAAAAATTCCAATAATACCCCTGATAAGCGAATTGGTCAAAAACTTTGAATGAGTTAAACTGCTTAGTAACTAAAACTGGAAATATCCATACATAAGCAAAGGTCAAACTTAACATGTTGATTCATAAGCAAATGTCAAACTCAAGTTATAGAAAACAAAACATGTCGCACCAACATAATATGATACATAACCTTAACAATTGGTATCTTTAACAATCACGATCTATGACTGGCGTCTAAAGCAAACCTGCAAAACAAAAACAACAAAAATTAAGAAATCTATACACTGTTATCATTTGCACTAAACTTATTAACACACCAAAAAACACATGTATAGAAGAAACAGACTATAACGAAACCGAAAAATCAAAATAGCAAACAATTGGAAATTGTTTAGAACTTTGGGGGTGGTGATAAGGATGTTCAGTATTATAACTTAGTTGAAGTGTAAATGTTGGATCAAATTAGGCATGAAAAATCAAGGCAACAATTCCACATATATACTAATTATAAGACAAACGGAAAGTAACAGAAATTGATTTATACACAAATGCCTAAATTCTTCCTATTTAAACAATGCACACACTTATTCCTATATTTTAACTACAGGGAACGAAACAAACAACAATAACAAAACCATTAAAAGTTTGAAGAAGCTGAAATGAAACATGCAGAGCCAAATCTAAAAGATGTACATAGAATCAGAATGAACATGTTTCATTACCTTAGCATCTGTGATCATAGGCCCATTGGTGAACCAAAATCCTCCTTCCTCTTTGCATGTAATCCTACTAACAAAATTACAGAGCTCTAATTAAACCAATAAGTTCTCAAATTCCAAAACAGATAGATAAACGAAGTTAGTTCTAAGACCTAGTTAGTTAACATTTATCAATTGTATCAAAGAATAAACTGCACAAATAGTGCATATACACCCATGGTTTATGTGATAGGAAGAGTAACTAAAGTCAGAACAAATACGAAAGAGATTTGGATAGTTCTAAGCCCTCATTGTACTGGTAAATATAATATGAACTGCATCTAACAAAATTTAAGTGACGTACATATTACTTCATTTGTCATTCCTACAGGATTTTTTGTTTGCATGAAAATATTTGTATGTTTTTTATTTTGGTTGATTATAATTTTATTGTTTGTACGGAATGTTCATTTGTGTTCGCTTATCTTTGTTAACTTTTTTTTTTTGCGTTCGCTTACGGTCAAGAGTTGTTCATTTATGTTTTAAACAAACAAACGTGAATATACTCGTTTTTTAATTAACAAACATGAACACATAACTATGTTAGATTATATGTTTATATTCGATTAAAGTTAAATGATCGAACACAGACATGCCAATCAATGTCATTATAATTCATAAAAAGATCCGTTAAATTCAACAAAAACTAACCTTTCAAGCTTATGGATGATTCGAGCACAGTCTTCTAATCAAAAGTCTACTTTCCACTCTTCATTACAGAAGCTAACTTCTTGTTAATACTACCATGAGTCTTCTTCTGCAACTTTAAACAAAATAAAAATCAACTAATAACATGGCTTATTTAAAAACACAGATCACTGGAACATTAGTTTTCAACATAATAATAATAATAATAGAAATGATAATTTCGACTCATCTACTAAAAATGATATGTTTGACACTTTACTAAAATAGACCATTTTTATCCATTTACCAAAACCGACAAATTTGGCCCAGTTTACAAAAATTATAATTTATTCATTTGCTTATTCAAATTTGTATATCTTTATACGCTGATGTATTGTTGATTCCAACTAAAACTACGAAACTGTATTTCAAATGAAAATTGTTTGTCATGTAATCTCAATTTTAAAAATTACTTTACAGCTTGCACTAAAAACAATGTTGGCCAATGTAAACTGCTACTGTTTATCAATTTTAACAACTTGGTTATAGTTTTCTACTTTGGTGAATGGCATCTTGATAGGTGGTTTGTTTGCAATTTTCCAGCTAATAATTCCTGGTAATACTGCTTTGTCAAGTGCCTCCAGTAGGACCCACCTAGTGTTGTTAAGGGTGTTGAATTATGGTTTTTTGTTTACTTAATTAAAAAAATAGCATGTGAGATAATATTGATAATACTCACCCGTTTCTGACATCTGCAAAGACATTCTTGATGTATGTTGCAACTCCTAAGTCCTAACTATTAATCCAGAAACGAAAAGCACTTTCTTCTCGAGTGACTTGGATTTTGGGCTTCATCTGGTGATATCATAAGGAAGGATACTGGTTTTTCTGTGGTTCATAATTCATTCCTGAAGAAAAAATAAACTTATACTTATTGAAAATAACTTAAAAAATTGTGTTTTATAAAATCATGGGCGCTGACTGAATAACCCTATGCAGAGCTGTAAGCGAACCATATGGACCGACAAAGATCTTGTTTGTTTTTGTTTTTGTTTTTGTTTTTCAAATATTTATCAGACAAACTGACAATCTAGATGGAACTTCCGCTTCATGTTCGTTCGTTAATTGCATAAACAAACATATATACTAAAATCAAATATAAAAGTCAACAAATCAAGCATTCAACATAACCAACCAAAATAAATATAAAGTTAAATACTTAACAAAAATAACCAAATATACTTGACATTTTACAATAAATATCAAAAATAAAAAAAATCTTTAATGACCAAACATAAGCAAACAGACATGAACGAACTTAAACGAAAGAAGACAAATGAATACATTACCAAACGTTCACAAACACAATTGAATAAATGTGGCCTCTGTTTATGTCCATTCATATAATTAACCAAACAGAGTTTCTTGTTCATGTTCATTCATTTGTTAAACGAACCAACATTCATGAACGAACACATACCGAACGTTCACAAACACAATTGAACAAACGTGACCGCCTAATATAATTAATAGAAAGGAATTTCTTGTTCATGTCCGTTCCTTTTTAAACGAACAAACATTAAAGAACATATTACAAACTGAACAAACACAACCTCTGTTCATGTTCGTTCATACAATTAGCTAAACAAAACTACTTGTTCATGTTTGTTCAGTTGTTAAACGAACGAACATTGTTAAACGAACGAACATTAAGTAACTTTCTGTCAAACGATTCGCTGAAGTTTGGTTCGTTTGTAGCCCTAACCCTATGTAAAACGGTTATGTGAACGACCCTATGCAAAATTGAACAACATACATTGTTAAAGTAAATTTCAACTATGTTGGAATATATGAGCCACAAAAGCAAGGTTAAGATTGGGAGAACCTTCTACAAATCTTTTGCATTCAAGTACCTCTTACAACCCACCTTATCAGCATGTTCAATAACCAAAGTTACTTTTTTGAAAGCGTCTCTGACAACCAATGTTGGTGGATTACTTGTTCGGTAGGAAGAACATTTAAGATATATGCATAAGCTTCTCCATCTTGCATATATTAAATACATCCACTTAATCCCATTAAACATTTGTTATTTAATTTATTTCGTTCATACAATCACTAAATCTCATTATACATTCACATCATGTGAGAAATTTATCATTGTGTTCTTGTATTATGTTTTCCAAAGATGAAAATTCATCCACCTTAGTAGATTCTTGTGGCCAACTCATAAACTCCTCCATATCCTAATTACTAGCAGTAAACCCGTGCGATGCTGCGGCGATGATAATATGTTTAAACGATTTTTAGTAGTTACAAGACATGTAATGATCTGATCATAAAGATAACAAATAGCAAAACCAATATTTACAAATGATTAAAAAAACATGTTCTTTTTTTAACATATAATCAAATGTACCTTTTTTGTATACCAATTGAGTGAGGCTTTAGCCATTGTGTTGACATCTATAAATAAATATAAGAATAAGTTGAACTCTTAAAAACCTTTGAAATGAGATAGCATATAGTACAATAATACTATATGGATACCTCTCTTAAGAACATAGTAGACAATAAAACTCGGGAAAATGGTTTCATAACCTTCATTGTGTGTGTAAATAAAACATCAACCAGTAACGGATCAATAATTTTTCTTCCATAGGATTCACTGTTCGTGCGCGACCTCACTACTTACACCGTAGATCCAGATGAGCCTCTGAAATCAACTTTCTTAAGACTCGTGTTTACAATCGTCGTAAACGACCAAAGATTAATGTCCACCCAGAGCCAAAATTGATATGTTTTTAAATGACTTAATTCATTTTGCATATAACTGTTTTGATGCGAACCAAAAACAAAAATTTATTACAGATGACTTGAACTCGATATGCTCATAACATGGTTTAACCATGCGTTAGTTTTTTTAAATGGTCTGAACTCATTTTACTTAGCACCCTTTTTGACATGAACAAAGTTTTAAACTTTTTTTATAATAACCTAAACCCATTTGGCTTACAACTCGTGATTGTAAGGTTGAAATTTGTTAAAATTTATATATTGAAATATACAAAAGAAAAAAGAAAATATAGATTAATATACGGATAACTTAATGTCTACCCAGAGCCAAAAATGATATTTTTTAAATGACCCAAATTCATTTTGCATATAACTATTTTGACGTAAACCAAAACCAATTTTTTTTTTTAAAATGACTTGAATTCGACAGGCTCATAACATGGTTTAACTATAACTAAAATTGTTAGTTTTTTTAAATGGATCAGACTCATTTTACTTAGCACCCGTATTGACATGAACAAAGTTTTAAACTTTTTTTTTATAATAATCTAAACCCAATTGGCTTACAACTCGTGATTGTAAGGTTGAAATTAATTTAAATTTATATATTCAAATATATAAAAGAAAAACAAAGAAAAAAAATATAGATGAATATACGGGTAAACTTAATGTCCACCTAGAGCCAAAATGGATATTTTTTAAATGTCCCAAATTCATTTTGCATATAACTATTTTGACACAAACCAAAACTAAATTTTTTTTAAAAAATGACTTGAATTCGATAGGCTCATAACATGGTTTAACTATAACCAAAATTGTTAGTTTTTTAAATGGCTGAACTCATTTTACTTAGCACCTGTTTTGACATGAACAAAATGTTAAACTTTTTTTTTATAATGACCTAAACCCATTTGGCTTACAACCCGTGATAACTCGAACGCGTTTTGACCTATCAAAGTCCTTGATCGTTGACCCAAAATAACAAAAAATATTTTAAAAAAATAATCAAAACTCACCAAAATTTATACTTCTTTTAAAGTGACACGAAATGCACGTCTATATTTAGTAAATCTTACATCGGAACGTCCACAAAAATAAACACGTCGTGATTGTAAGGTTGAAATTTATTAAAATTTATATATTCTAATATATAAGAGAAAAACAAAGAAAAAAGGAAATATAGATGAATATATAGGTAAACTTAAAGGAGTGGAACGGTAATTATAAATTAAACTTGCAAAAGTTGAATATAATTGAAGGGTTAAATTTGTAATTATATTTTAGGTTTATAAGTGCATATATGAGTTGTACTCTTATGCTTAATTGACTTGTACATTATCATAAACATCTCAAAATAAAATAAAATTTACATTGAAACGTCGACAAAATTAAGCACGTTGCAATGGTAAAGTCGGGTGTTTTTAAAACATAATAGATTAGAAGTTATAGAAGAAATAAAAATTTTAAATGAATATGCCAAATAAATGGGTTAAGTTAAGGGGTTTATTTGTAACTACTTTATAAATTAACAAAGTTTTGTTGAAGTTAAAGGATCATAATTGTAATTATTTTCTAAACTAAATATTCTTAACCGTTTAAGATGTCTAAAATACTATAGTACCCCTACATTTTCAAATTTGTATGCATTAAGGATAGTAATTTATGCAATGATTTTTGTACCTCTTAAAATTTAAGAGGTCTTCAAGCTTGGTGCCCGCGCGATGCAGCGAGGTACATGCTCAAACACGACATCGAATGCATAAGCGGTTACCTCACTATAGTACGCACGTAGCCTGACTATAGTATGCATGTAATGCGACGTCGAACGTGTAACCATTCGTCGATGAACGAGTAACTCGATCTGAAACATGACCCAAGCCCACTAGACCCATTGCGGCCCTAATTGCATGTCACGTAACATGTTATTTTTTAAGTTTTAAAACGTATAACAAAATCATACTCAAATTAAAGAGAATAAAATGCTCGTTTTTATGGTGTAATTTTTTTTAAAAAAAATATTAACATGTAAAAAAATTATGGTCGTTAGAACTTCGTGGGGTTGTTGGTTTAGAATAAGGGGTTTAATATGTAACTATCTAATAAGTTAACAAAACTTACCCTTAAGTTTAAGAACCATAATTGTAAGTATGTTTAAAACTAAATTGTTAAAGTTTTAACCATACATGATCATAGTAAGCAAAGACTATACTACCCTTAGATTTTCAAAATTGGTTGCATAAGTGATTATACCTTAAGCAATAGTGACTATACCTCTTAAAATTTAAGAGGTCATTCACTCATGCTTTATATATAGTATAGATAACCAACCAATTCCACCAACTGAGGCGTTTTTTGATATTTGCCAACTCATAGATTCTTGTGGCCAACTCATAAGCCCTTTCACACATACTCTGGATACTTCTTGCCAATTTTCAAGATCAGGTGGAACGATAGAAGTTAGAGTTTGCTTCAAATCTCAAGTGAGAGGCGACGGTGGTCACATCTTTATACGATTTGATGAAACGGAGGTTAGGGTTTGGTTGGAAGAGTATAGGGGAGATGTGAACAACATGGCTTCTTCGGTTTACGTGATATAACCCGTTTTGAGATATTCGGATTATCAAACCCATAGGATACCCGCGAAATTAAAGCAATTAACGAGAAATCTCCATTTAGAAATCAAGCAAATCTAATGTATCTAGAGGGTGGGGGTAGCAACTTGAGAGCGACACGTAGGATTTTAGGGTAGACAATTATATCAATATTTAGATGAAAATATAAAACGACCACCTACGTTCTCCTTTGTCAAGCTTTGCTACTGCTATGAATTCTAAGTTTGGGTTTAAAATCGAGAGAAAAAAAAAACAAACCAAAAAATAGCAGTTTCTTCGATTGTGAAATTGTTCTTCTTATAAATAAAGAAAAATAGAGTGTCAGTAACAATAACTGGCAATAGAAATATGTGTAAAGGTGATTAGGTTTGAAAATAATGATAGAAACAGTACATGTGTTCACGCTGTCACACCCTCAAAATCCACTAACGGAGTTTTACCGTCAGAGGGTGTGAACTGGCAGGATCGGAATCATCAGTTATAATCAAACCATAAAAACGTTTAAATGCAAATAAGTGCGGAAGCGTAAAAACCTTAATTCAAAAGCTGCGTCACGCATGACGACTTAAAACCAAAGATAACTGTTAAAAATAAGTTTGCAGAATAAAAGTGTTTTCACTTAATGCATGCTCCTAAACCGCGCGCCCGCCTCGGCTACCTGAGAATAACATACTAAAAGTGTCAACACAAGGTTGGTGAGTTCACAAGTTATATAAGATAAATCGTTTAGCGTTTTGCGTAACCTCGTTACGGCGTTTCAGTGTTGCGTAACCACATTACGGCGTTTAAGTGTTGCGTAACCACGTTACGGCGTTTAAGTGTTGCGTAACCACGTTACGGCGTTTAAGTGTTTTGCATTACCAGATAGTGTTACGTCAAATTATATATCGATAGGTAGCTAATCTATACAACAAGTATCGCTAAGTGGTTCGAGACCGAAGCTGACTGTTTATCAAGTGCCCGTCACCAGGTCAACCCAGACCATGGTAAGTGTTAGCCAAAATTACACCCACTCAACCTCCAGTTGAGCTTAGCGTCGGGTGGGGTTTGTCAAACCCAGTAGTACTACTCAACAGTGACTCGCTATTCCAAATATTAACCGGTTCGATGTGTGGGACTTCAAATGTTACGTTTGCCGCTTAGCCTTTACAAGTGATATATAATTTATAACAAAATCTTAAATATGCGTTTATCTCAGAAAATGCGTTTATCGGAGTATGTTATCTCCCCCAAGTGAAAAACGTTTGAAAACAGTTCAAAGAGCGGGGTAAGTGAAACTCACTGTTTGCGAAGAATATCCCGATATAGATCACCAAGTGATGCGCGTCGTAGAAACTCTCTAGCGTTCTTCCTAGCACCTAGTTCTTGGATTAATCACTTGATTTGATGTGTATATGTGTGTGTTCTTGTGGACGGCAGCCGTGGAGAACAAAGGGAGGGCCGATCGGGGTTTGTGGGGTGGGGGAAAAGAAAAGAAAATAAGTTAGGGTTTGTAGTTAAGGTTATATTTATAATTATACAAGTTACACTCTAGTCCCTCTACTTCCAAGTGTTACATCTCTAGCCTAACTAATTGGTTCTTGTTTCTTGTTTAACATTCCACATAACATAATCAAGTAACACACATATATCTAACACATAATTATCACATAATTATTGTTTTGACGTTTTTCGTTCATTTATCAATCGTTTGCGTCAACTCGTTTGCGTTTCGGTGCAAATCCCGAAAGACTACACATGTAGTAAGTGTTAAGCGTCATTTAAACCCTAGTTTAAATGTAATGAAGTGTGCGTTATAGATTTAACGATCTTAAAGTTTGAATTGACGGAGTTGAGTTAACGGAGTTAACCTGAAATTGACGATTGTCACATCATTCCCATGTTAAAGAATTTTCGTCCCGAAAATTTGAGTCAAGTCGTGATGAGAGTCTGAAAGAGTAAAAAAAAAAAAAATTTTCAGTTTGTCATATCATCCCCTAGTAGAAAGAAATTTCGTCCCGAAATTTAATTCATACCTCCGGTGATGTTTGACGGTTTGCCGAGTTTCGCGGTTTTCTGTGTTTGGTTAGCCCTTCAAAAAGGTGAGGATACTTTTTCATCATTTGATCCTCGCGTTCCCACGTGAACTCCGGTCCACGTCTCGAGTTCCAACGAACCTTAACGATTGGAATTTTGCTGTGTTTGAGCGTTTTGGTTTCCCAGTCCAAAACCTCGACTGGTTCTTCAATGAAACGTAACTGTTCATCAACTTGTAGTTCCTCCAAAGGGACTACTTGGGATTCATCAGATAGGCATTTCTTCAAATTTGATACGTGGAATACATCGTGTACGCCACTGAGTTCTGTTGGTAGGTCCAGTCGGTACGCCACCGGGCCAATGCGCTCAGTTATCCGGTACGGACCAACATACCGTGGGTTGAGTTTGTTTCGCTTTCCAAAGCGAACCACACCTTTCCAAGGTGAGACTTTGAGTAACACCCGATCGTTCACTTGAAATTCGAGATGTTTTCGGCGCTTGTCGGCGTAACTCTTTTGGCGATCTCGTGCTGCTGCCATGCGATTTCGGATTTGAACAATCTTTTCCGAGGTTTCGAGTACCAGTTCCGGACCAGTGATTTGGCTGTCACCCACCTCTGCCCAGCAGAGTGGTGATCGACACTTCCCTCCGTACAGCGCTTCAAACGGCGCTGCCTTAATACTTGTGTGGTAGCTGTTATTATACGAAAACTCTACCAAGGGTAAGTGGGGTTCCCAACTTTTTCCCAAATCTAAAACGCATGCACGCAACATATCCTCCAGGGTCTGAATAGTCCGTTCACTTTGCCCATCCGTCTGAGGATGGTATGCTGTACTCATATCAAGACGGGTGCCCAGTGCGCTTTGCAGCGACTTCCAAAAGTGCGAGGTGAAACGAGAATCTCGGTCGGAAATGATCGAGACAGGCACTCCGTGTCTAGACACCACTTCTTTCATGTATACGCGAGTCAGTCTTTCCATTTTGTCCGTTTCCTTAATTGCTAGGAAGTGTGCCGATTTAGTCAACCGGTCAACGATCACCCAGATGGTATCGCATCCCGTCGGTGTCTTAGGCAAACCCGTAATAAAATCCATTTAGATGTGCTCCCATTTCCACATTGGGAGTTCCGGTTGTTGCAGTAGACCAGATGGTTTCTGGTATTCTATCTTAACTCTGGCACAAGTCAAGCATTTGCTCACGTAGGTGGCAATGTCGGCTTTCATGTTCGGCCACCAGTAAAGTGCCTTTATATCATGATACATTTTGTCTGAGCCAGGGTGGATAGAATATCGAGACTTGTGAGCTTCGTCCATCACTAGAGTTCTCAACTCTCCGTATCGTGGAACCCAAATCCGGTTCTCAAAATATCAGACCCCGTCCGATCTGGTTTCAAGTTGCTTGTTCATGCCCCGCATGAGTTCCGATGGGAGATTTTCATCTTTCAAAGCTTCAAGTTGCGCATCGCGAATCTGATCGGGTAAGCTGGCATGAATCGTGAGTTGCAATGCTCTCACCCGTCTGGGTTTATCTGTTTCTTTTCTGCTGAGGGCGTCGGCCACCACATTGGCCTTGCCAGGGTGGTACTTGATGGCACAATCGTAATCTTTAAGCAGCTCGACCCAACGACGCTGTCGCATGTTCAGCTCCTTCTGATCGTAGATATGTTGGAGACTCTTGTGGTCGGTGTAAATGGTAAACTTGGTACCGTACAAGTAATGCCTCCATATCTTAAGAGCAAACACCACAGCTCCGAGTTCCAAATCATGGGTCGTGTAGTTCTTCTCGTGAACCCGTAGTTGTCTAGAGGCGTAGGCTATAACCTTCTCGAGTTGCATCAGCACACAACCGAGACCTTGTATAGATGCGTCACAGTGTACCTCAAAATTTTCCGTTCCCTCGGGGAGGGCTAAAATAGGGGCGCTACAAAGCTTGGTTTTCAACAGTTGAAAAGCGGATTCTTGCGCGTCACCCCAGTTGTACTTAGTGCCCTTGTGGGTCAAAGCGGTGAGGGGTTGAGCAATTTTTGAAAATCCCTCGATGAAACGCCGGTAGTAGCCGGCCAGTCCTAGGAATTGTCGCACCTCAGTCGGAGTCTTAGGTGCTTCCCAGTTTTTGATGGCCTCTACCTTACCGGGATCGACATGTATACCATTCTCGTTGATCACATGTCCTAAAAAGTGAACCTCGCGAAGCCAAAATTCACATTTCGAGAGTTTAGCATACAGTTGTTCCTTCTTCAATAGTTCCAGAATTACCCTTAGGTGCTCTTCGTGGTCAGTCTCGTTCTTGGAGTAGACGAGAATATCATCGATGAAAACAATCACGAACTTGTCGAGGTACGCCTTGCATACTCGATTCATGAGATCCATAAATACGGCTGGCGCGTTGGTTAGGCCAAAAGGCATAACCGAAAACTCGTAGTGACCATACCGTGTTCTGAAAGCCGTCTTTGAGATATCTTCTTCGCGCACTCTCAGCTGGTGGTAACCGGATCGTAGATCAATCTTCGAGTAGTAACTCGATCCTTGAAGCTGGTCAAACAAATCATCAATTCGGGGTAAAGGATAACGGTTCTTGACCGTCACCTTGTTCAACTCCCGGTAGTCGATGCACATTCGGAAAGTCCCGTCTTTCTTTCGGACAAACAAGACAGGGGCTCCCCATGGCGATGAGCTAGGTCGGATAAAACCCTTATCCAACAAATCTTGCAACTGAGTGGACAACTCCTGAAGTTCCGCCGGTACGAGCCGATACGGGGCTCGTGCTATGGGTCCTGCACCGGGTGTCAACTCGATTTGGAATTCGACTTGACGAATAGGAGGGAGTCCGGGCAAATCCTCTGGGAAAACTTCCGGAAAGTCTCGCACAACCGGTATGTCTTCAATTCGTTTCTCCTACGCGGGTTTCTCAACAATCTGCGCCAAAATTGCCGGATGACCCTTTCGTAGATACTTCTGTGCCTTCAAAAGGGTAATGACGCTGGTGGTCATGCCGCTTCTCTCGCCTCGGACCGAAATGATCTCGCCGGAAGGGGTGGTAATATGGACTATCTTATCATGGCATATAATCTCCGCTCGGTTCTCGGATAACCAGTCCATGCCGACAACGACATCGAAACTACTAAGCGTAAAAGGAATAAGGTCGATATCAAAGACATGACCTGACAGTTTCAACTTACATCCCGCAAGTATATGAGTTGTTACTACAGTTTTACCGTTAGCTAATTCGACAGGAAACTTAGCGTCTAACGGGGTTGGAGTAAGGTCTAAAAGTTGGCTAAAGGCTTTCGACACAAAACTCCTATCAGTTCCAGTGTCAAATAAAACAGAAGCAAAACAATCGTTTACAGGGAACTTACCAGACACCACATGCGGATCATTGCGGGCTTGACCCGATCCAATCACAAACGCTCTTCCTTTGCCATTGCCTCCACCATTATTGCCACTTCCATTACCCCCGTTATTGTCATTCTGTTTCAGCTTGGGGCAATCCTTCCGGAAATGACCTTCCTGCCCACATTCAAAGCATCCCTTAGTTGTCATCGGTGGCTTAGGAGCACCCTTTGCCGCAAGGTCTCCTCTACACTCTTTTGCTGGGTGACCTATCTTTCCGCATCTTTGACACTTGACACGGTCACACTGGCCAACATGATGATAGTTGCACCTGTTGCACTTTGGATATTTCCCAGCATATCCGCTCGAAACCTGCCCGCTACCGTTGTTGTTGTTGTTGTTGTGATTCTGAGTGTTAAAGCTCCGAGTGAACTCGGGCTTACGGTAGTGTTGTTGCGGTGGGAGGTTCGAGGATGAAGATCTGGTGTTGTCAAACTTTCTCTTCCCGTTGTTCGGGTTGCTGTTGCTGTTACTGTTGCTGACGTGGTCATTACTCGGGTTGTCACGGGCTTTAGTGGTCGAACCCCTAGGTGGTAACGCACCTTGGGTCACAGCCTGATCCGTCAGTTTGTGAGCTAAACGGATTGCTTGTTGGATCGTGGCTGGTCTGGAAGACGTCACCATGCCCTGAATTTGCGGTGCTAAACCATCAATGTACATTTCTATCCTCTTGCTCGGCGGATCCACCATCCGCGGACACATCACAGCCAACTCGTGCGAACGAGTAGTGTAGGCTTCGATTTCCGAGCCCACCATCTTCAACGACCAAAATTCCGACTCTAACTTCGAAATTTCTTCCCTCGGACAGTACTCCTCTCGCATCATGCTCTTGAACTCCTCCCAGTTCATCGCGTTAGCCAGTTCCAACCCAAGGATCTGGACGTTTGAATTCCACCAAGTGAGGGCGGAATCCTCCTCGAGATCTTCCTCAGGCTCCTCTTCGGGATCTTCTTCAGGTTCTACTTCAGGCTCTGCCCCAGGCTCGGCCTCAGGCTCTGCCTCAGGTTCGGCTGCATTCTGAACAAGTTGCATTTGTAAGACATCGCAACGCTCTAACGCTATCTCAGTTCGGGTCCTTGCTTCTTGGAGTTGCTCTTGCAAGTCTATCATCTCAGCTTGCATCTTCATCATAACCTTCATTTGTTGCTCACTAGTCTCTTGCATATCTTTCATTGCCGCTGCCATGCGGGCAATCTCCTCCTTAGTCTCGGTTCCGTCTTTAAACAGTCTGGAAACGTTCTCTCTCGTGTAGCGCATGTAACCCACATCACGCTCCAAACAAGAAACGACAGCTGCGAGAACTCGCTCTACAGGTTCGGTTATGGGTGGTAGGGTGTTGGGATAAGCAGGATGGTTCGGGTGAGGCAACGGGGGAACTTGTTCGCGATAGACCATACGTCTGATCATGTTAGGGTACCAATCCCAGCTAACGTCGTTTTCGTAAAGGCCTCCGGATAGGCGGTACCTCTTCGGTGCGGGAGCTTCGAGTTCCGGGACTACGCGGGGTGGCGAGGCGGTAGGTAACTGAGGTTCCTTCCCGTGAGCATGCGTCATCGAATCGGATGATGATGAGGGTGGCGTCGACATTCTTACAGGTAAGCCGTGTATGCGCGCTCGTATGAGTGAAAATAGGTAAAGAGATAAGATTTCAAGACTACACAAACCTATGCAGTGCGTATCATTATAACTAATGGGTCGTCGCGGTTATAGTCTAGTATGCATGCAGCTTCTAGTTCGCTATAACCAATGGCTCTGATACCAATCTGTCACACCCTCAAAATCCACTAACGGAGTTTTACCGTCAGAGGGTGTGAACTGGCAGGATCGGAATCATCAGTTATAATCAAACCATAAAAACGTTTAAATGCAAATAAGTGCGGAAGCATAAAAACCTTAATTCAAAAGCTGCGTCACGCAGGACGACTTAAAACCAAAGATAACTGTTAAAAATAAGTTTGCAGAATAAAAGTGTTTTCACTTAATGCATGCTCCTAAACCGCGCGCCCGCCTCGGCTACCTGAGAATAACATACTAAAAGTGTCAACACAAGGTTGGTGAGTTCACAAGTTATATAAGATAAATCGTTTAGCGTTTTGCGTAACCTCGTTACGGCGTTTCAGTGTTGCGTAACCACGTTACGGCGTTTAAGTGTTGCGTAACCACGTTACGGCGTTTAAGTGTTTTGCATTACCAGATAGTGTTACGTCAAATTATATATCGATAGGTAGCTAATCTATACAACAAGTATCGCTAAGTGGTTCGAGACCGAAGCTGACTGTTTATCAAGTGCCCGTCACCAGGTCAACCCAGACCATGGTAAGTGTTAGCCAAAATTACACCCACTCAACCTCCAGTTGAGCTTAGCGTCGGGTGGGGTTTGTCAAACCCAGTAGTACTACTCAACAGTGACTCGCTATTCCAAATATTAACCGGTTCGATGTGTGGGACTTCAAATGTTACGTTTGCCGCTTAGCCTTTACAAGTGATATATAATTTATAACAAAATCTTAAATATGCGTTTATCTCAGAAAATGCGTTTATCGGAGTATGTTATCTCCCCCAAGTGAAAAACGTTTGAAAACAGTTCAAAGAGCGGGGTAAGTGAAACTCACTGTTTGCGAAGAATATCCCGATATAGATCACCAAGTGATGCGCGTCGTAGAAACTCTCTAGCGTTCTTCCTAGCACCTAGTTCTTGGATTAATCACTTGATTTGATGTGTATATGTGTGTGTTCTTGTGGACGGCAGCCGTGGAGAACAAAGGGAGGACCGATCGGGGTTTGTGGTGTGGGGGAAAAGAAAAGAAAATAAGTTAGGGTTTGTAGTTAAGGTTATATTTATAATTATACAAGTTACACTCTAGTCCCTCTACTTCCAAGTGTTACATCTCTAGCCTAACTAATTGGTTCTTGTTTCTTGTTTAACATTCCACATAACATAATCAAGTAACACACATATATCTAACACATAATTATCACATAATTATTGTTTTGACGTTTTTCGTTCATTTATCAATCGTTTGCGTCAACTCGTTTGCGTTTCGGTGCAAATCCTGAAAGACTACACATGTAGTAAGTGTTAAGCGTCATTTAAACCCTAGTTTAAATGTAATGAAGTGTGCGTTATAGATTTAACGATCTTAAAGTTTGAATTGACGGACTTGAGTTAACGGAGTTAACCTGAAATTGACGATTGTCACACACGCACATGATCATCGTAATTATCTGCCAGATTTAATTCAAATACTAATTAGTAAAAATAACATCTAACAATACTATTAAAGCAATACATATTGTCCACATGGCATTCAACTAGCCTCTCCACATCAATTGTCCACATGTCATTCAACTAGCCTCTCCACATCAATGTCACATCATTGCCAAGTCATCTATTTCCTTTCCTATCTTGTACATTATTAAATCAAAAATGATGTTAATGATGGGAATCGAACCCTGACACAATCCCGAGATGGAAACTTAACAATTGCAACAATGGCCAACCAACCAAGGACTATTGTGTTCAATTATTTGAAATGCAAATCCTATATATTTAAAGAACCATTGTAAATGGAAGGTTTTTGTAATTATGGCAATGGTTGAATTTCTCAATACATTATCAATAATCATTTGAAATTTGAAATGTTAATCAACATTAGTTATTATATATATATATATATATATATATATATATATATATATATTAATTATGATGTCATCCGGGTTAATGTCCGGTCCAACCTCTCGGGTCGGGTCCGGGTAGTAAAATGATAATATGATGACTATCTTTATATAATTCTTATCATAAAATTCATTCTTTCATTCCAAGAATGTACATAGAGATTTATGATTTGTTTATAAGTTTGTGAATTGTATTTGTACATTTATTTCTCTTTTTAACAATGCATTGAATTGATTTTGTAGTGATTTTAGTTTTCTTCTTTGTAAGTATAAAAAATTACAACACATTTCTTTATATTTCAATGATTGTTTAATAAACAAGACTTTATGACTTCATATATCATGATGTAGTTTTTATTGATATATCTTTTTGGCTTCATGGATTAAGTTAGAAAGATGTTTTAGGTTGGCGTTTTACGTTATTTATTGTTGTATGTTATTTTATTTTAATAAAAACAACAATGTAATACCTTATAATGAATGTAAAATTATTTGTTCTTATAAATATTACACTATCAATTCATTATTATTCTTATCATTGTTGTTATATATATATAGATATATAGAAAAGAGTTCAAATAAAAAACAAGTGTTTTGTGAGAAGTGTGAGAAGAACTTTAAAATAAAACAAACCACCTAAATATGACACTATACAATGTAAATATGAAACAATACAATTATTTAGAAACTACCAATCTCAACCACTAGATCATAGATCCAAGGGCCTAGATCTATTCTTATTCTTCTCACAAAAATATTGTTTTTTACAGTAACCCTACCTTATATATATATAGGATTAGGTTCATTTCAGAAGTGTTTTTTAGTGCGAGAAGTGATTCTAGGCAATCAAATGATTTCCTTTTTATTTTATAATTATTTAAGTAAAAGGGTATATTAGTAAAAAAAAATAAAGTATTTTGTTTTGTAACCAATAGTCATTAATAGTTGAATTAATGATAAGTTATTAACTAATGTAAGTTACAAACTATTTTTTTATTAGTTCATCTAAAATTTGTAACACTTAAATCAATTTGATCAAAATTCATTTTATTTTAAACATGGATAATTATTATTCTATTATTTCATCTCAAATGTAAAAATATAAAGTGTGTTAATTTGATTTTCAATAAAGTAATATATTGTTGGCTTATCTTATGTAATGTAGATATAGCTACGTAATGTTGTGTAGGTACACTTTTAGATGTTATGTACTCGTAACTAATGTAGTGTAGGAAAAACTAGTGTAATGTAGGCACACTTTTAAATGTTGCGTAGTCATAATTAATGTAGTGTAGGAAAAACTAGTGTAGTGTAGGCACATTGTTAAATGTTACGTAGTCATAATTAATGTAGTGTAAGCACACTTTTAAATGTTGCGTGGTCATAACTAATGTAGTGTAGGAAAACCTAACGTAGTGTAGGCACACTTTTAAATTTTACGGTGTCCTTACTAATGTAGTGTAGGCAAAACTAGTGTAGTGTAGACACACTTTTAAATGTTGTGTAGACATAACTAATATAGTGTATGCAAAACTAATATAGTATAGATACACTTTTAAATGTTTACATGTTGTTGTCATTAACTAATAATGTAATGTAAAACTAATGTATATACTATGATGGCATATAATCCAAAAAATACTAAAAAAAATTTCTCAAATTATTAGTTAAAGAACGTTGTCAAAGAACAAACATAATATCCATTTCAAAAAAGAACAAAAGCTAAATGTAGCTAATATAAATCGTTTTATGTTATTGATAATTATAAATGTTTTTAGCTTAATTTTAGGAGTAATAGGTGGGAACTTCATTATTGAGTGTTGCATTTAAAATACAAAAAATACCCTTTTCACACTAAAAATCATGTATATAAGATTACTAATAATTACCAGCTTGCCATAATCAATATGTACCTTTGATTAATGTAATCAATGGTCTAGATTGATTTCTCGCATTTCTCGCTGTAACTTGACTTCTCGCATGATCCATCCCCTATATATATATATTTATATACACTTTTCACGCGTATGATACAAGTTACTAACCATTGAAAGATATTGAAATTTTACATCATTGTTTGAGTCTTCGTCTCCAATTCTTCCAACGTTATAAAAATACATTTTTTAATATGTGACAACATTTTGTTCTAAAAGTTATTTTTAGAAACATAAAATGTATAATGATATTGGTATGAATGTTTTGTTTTAAAATAAATCAAACACCAATGTTTGGTTTGCAAATTATAGTTTATAATTAATAGTGTATAAATATATCAAAATCTTATTATAAAAGTCATAAATAAAAAATCATTATATTATATAAATCAATTTACGTATTACATGATATATTTTTTTTTACTTTTATTATAACTTTCATCCGTGTGTAACACAGACTTTCATTATTAAACATGTTATTATTTTAATGATATATTTAATTTGGATAATATAGTTTTTTTAAATTTTTAGGTGGTGAAACAAAATGAGTTTTTTTTGTTAGAATATTTGAAGAAGTTGATGGTGGTTTAATATGAAAGAACATGTTTAGATATTTTTTTTGATGTTTTTTTGTGGTTTGGTGTACACTAACTTATTGTAACTTTAAAATTTTAATATCTAGACATTGTAAATGATTAACGTTTTGATCTGAAAGTTGAAAAAGTTTTGTGTGCTTGAATTTGCTATATAAATATATTATGTTTAGTGACATGTTATTCCACCCGCGTGTTACGCGGGTATATACCCTAGTTTAAACTATTAATTAAATACTTGTAGCTAAAGTAATGTCCTCAACTTGGTCCCCAAAGTACCGATCCACCATAGGCTCGATGGACCGGCCCAAACCAAATTATAGGCTAACAATCACTCCTCTAATTTCGGTTTGGCCTTCGAGAGATCATCCACTTCAAGTAGCTTTTGCATCTCCCCAAACTTTACACGAGCTAGAGCCTTCGTCAACGTGTTGGCTCGTTGTTCACTTCCGGGAATATGTTCCACTCTAATATTCCGTTCTTGATACACTCTCGTATGAAGTGATACTTCAACCATGCCACACTAGGTTCTTCATAAGTGCTATGAAAGATGTATTATCAACATATAATACTACGGTTTCCATCGGCCATCCCGTTACTTCACTAACTAATTCTTGGAGCCAAATGGCTTCACCTGCAGCCGCGGTTGCTGCCATAAACTCCGCCTCGCACGGAGATAAAACTATCGTTGGCTATTTTTTAATACACCAAGTAACCGGGGCATCGTCAAAGTAGAAAACATAATCGGTACTACTTTTGTCATCATCGTCATCAACTCCGTGGCTACTATCGGAATACCCGTAAAGGTGACGACTTCCACCCCTCGAATGTTTTAAACCGTAAGACACGGTTCTTTTAACATACCGAAGAATATGCTTAATCGCGTCCATGTGAGATTTATTTGGCACTTGCATATACCGACCCGCTATTTCAACAGAAAAACTCAAATCCGGTCTCGTGTGTAACAAATACCTCAAACACCCAATTATTCTCCGGCAGGCTTTAGCATCAACGGGTTTCTCCTTCCCGTCTTTTAAAACCCTTGTGCTTGGTTCAAGTGGACACTTGGTAAGATTACAAATCTCCATATTTGTTTCTTTCAAGATCTTCTTGGCATAGGCTTCTTGCTTGATTTCGATCCCAGTTTTAGATCGTGAGACTTCTATTCTAAGATAGAATGACAATAATCCCAACTTGCTCATCTCGATCCCAGTATTGGATTGTGAGACTTCTATACCGAGTCAGCCGCTAGGACCGATTACTCCCAATTTCATCTTCCCTAGACCTAGTAGGAGAAGAGCGGTGCAGTGAAGGGTCGAGGACTGTCTAGGCTGACTTTTACAACCATGAGATGATATACCCTATTTAGTTATTTTTCTAATAACTTTATATATAATAATTATTAAATATATATATATATATATTTATTAAAATAAATTATAAAAGGAATTGGTTCGTTGATTTTAGGCTCAAGCTTGTTTAAGTTCAACTTATAACTTTATATATAATAATTATTAAAACTATTTACATATATTAAAAAACATATATAAAGAATTGGCTTGTCTAGGCTCGGGCTCGTTTATAAAGCGAGCATATTTTTAGGCTCAAGCTCGTTTAAGTCCAACTTGTTTAAGTTCCATTATTATTATTATATGCAAAAAGTTCATTATTTGTAGGTTCTAATCATTCAAAGAGAGCAAGATAAGCCAAAGAATTGTTGCAGACCAACTCCCAATAACATTACAGCAGAAAATGAGTACAGAAAATCAGCAAAACTAAAACATAAGTGCCCAAATTGGCCTTTCAAAAACACCCTGATCGATTTATCACGTGGCGTATCAGAAGAAGGAAGGTAATCTGATTAAGATATATGTTTTCTGCATCACTGGCCAATACTATCATCACAGCTCCTGTATGTTGACGTGAACGTTGAATTCGTCTCACTGTAGTTTAGCGTTGAAAATTCCTCTCGGTACATCACATGTTCAAATTTATGTTGAATAGTTGAGGGAACATGCGACATTCTGATGGTTTCTAACTCTGCGGCTACTTCTTTCATTGTTGGCCTATATTTCCCATTTAAGCTTAAACATCTCGTAGCGAGGTTAGCTAAAGCTAGGAGGTCATCAGTTGTACCTTCCTTTATCACCTTTGCATCAAAAATTGACATCACACGATCTTCTTCCATAGCCAACATAAAGTGTGTAGCCAAACTTCTATGTTCACCAAATCTAGTCATGGAAATTGGCTTTTCTCCCGTCAAGAGTTCAACCAAAACTACTCCAAAACTATATACATCGCTTTTTTCAGTGAACTGGCTAGATTGAAAGTACTCGGGATCTAGATAGCCAAACGTACCTTTGACTAAGGTAGTCAAGTGAGTTTGATCTACTGATACAAACCTTGAAGTTCCAAAATCAGAAACCTTGGCTCGGTATTTATCATCCAAAAGTATGTTACTTGTTTTGATGTCTCTATGGTATATTGGAATAGAAGTTGCTGAATGCAAGTAAGCAAGTGCTCCTGCGACCTCTGTAGCGATTTGTAATCTCATATTTAAAGAAATTGGGAACTCATCAGTCTCGCTGTGAAGACAATCAGACAATGTACCATTTGGAATGAATTCAGAAACTAGGAGGGGGACGTCTGTCTCTAAACAACAACCTAATAGTTTTACGACATTCCTATGATTGACTTGGGAAAGAATGACCACCTCATTGATGAATTGTTGTAATTGACTTTCATCAACTATCTTCGACTTCTTGACTGCCACAATCCTTCCATCAACTAACATACCTTTGTAGACTGTACCTTGACCTCCTCTACCGAGAACTCTATTTTCGTTAAAGTAGTCGGTGGCTTTCTCCAACTCATGTGATGTAAAAATTATGGTTTTATCAACTAAAGATGGGTCAGCCTCTTCTTGTTGCTTTAGAAGTAAACCACCATTTCTCTTGAAAAATCTTTGTCTTTGTCTCCTGTCTTTAGTTTTCTTGATGAATTTGTACAATGCATAGCTGCTTACCATGAATAAAACTACACCCACGCTTATGCTAACACCTAAACGAAGGATAATACAAAATGGTAAGTTTTCAAGTAGCCTAAAATTCAAGAGAAGTCAATGGTTCATGCTCAAAGGATCTGAACTCAGAAGTCGCCCCTGATGGCCAAAAAATCAAAGTTTTCATTTTCATCGTATTTTGCAGGAAGCAAAAAACAAAAAGAATATTATAGTACCTAGAATAAGACCCAAGGATGATTTGCTAGATTTGATTTCTACACCATTATCAGGATAAGGATTACTAGAGGCACAAGTGAAGTTCAGTTTGGTAACTAAGCCATCAACATCATAAATCGCACCGTCACTACATGAGTCTCCATTGTTCCTACACCTTGTACACGCTTCTGTAACTGTAGGCAGATTAAAAAAGACCAAGTTCCTTATGTTAAAGAAATCAACAAACAGATGTACACTAGAAATCATAGTCATTACAGAATTACGTACATTCACATCCATCTGCTAGATATGGAGTTCCGTCTATATAGATAAACGTGGAGCATTTCTGAATATCCATTGAAATATTATTACCTCGATCCACACTACGACTAATCCAATATATATTTATTTCCAGACTATCACAACAAGTTATTCGATCAATATCACGTTCTTCTAGTGTCCAAAGAAGTGATACTGGAACAAAAGTGTCTTCCCCTCCAATAGATCGGTTAGAGAAGCTTCGATTAGTGTATGAATCTTCATCCACCAAGAAGGCGGACCCACATGATCCATCTTCAACCCGTCTTTCCATGTTAATATTGTACGAATTTAGATAGTGAGGAATGCTGGCTTGGCAACAATTGATGCCAATGCAATTGTTTGTGTCGATACGAGTGTTATTGGGACAAGTGGTGGAACACCCGGTGAGTACACTCCCATTATCCATCATAACCGCGTTACCACACCCCTCAAAAACAAATTTATTGTGTGATTTGGAAAACAAGAATGGGGTGTTACCAAGATCGATGCTCATGGTTTGACTGTTATTAATCCGAGCTGGATTCGGACAATCGGAGATCTTTGGTGTATTAACAGTGACTATTTGATCTTCCAAGTTTACACCTAAGACTTCCACGTGGTTGAGTGCAGGTAGATATGGTGTTGAGGAGTTGCAGTCAATGGTGTACCATTGGTTGACAGAACAATTTGCACCGATTCCAAAAGGGTATGGAATCCTCACGTTCCCGCATGTATCATTGCAACCTGTCATGGCATACTTTGCAACTGCATGTGTTGTTAATGATAATGCAAGGAAGATGAGTAAATGGTAAACATGAAATAACTTCATGTTTGTATGAATAATGACTATGCCAAAGAACAAAGGCAAGGCGGCTTTTATATGTTTATAATGGTGGGGATATGTATGGTTAGGGGAGCCTAATGAGAAATGATTAAATAAACAGGAGATCGAAGAGTTTACGTGTTTTTATATAAAAATGCAATTTTGTGGA
Organism: Bidens hawaiensis; assembly: GCF_021521415.1. Classification (NCBI taxonomy): domain Eukaryota; kingdom Viridiplantae; phylum Streptophyta; class Magnoliopsida; order Asterales; family Asteraceae; genus Bidens; species Bidens hawaiensis. The sequence continues at coordinate 50,884 of NW_027506289.1, forward strand.
AAATAGTCAAATAGATTAGAAAAGAAATATAGAGAAGAAAATCATTAGCATGCCCACTTTGATCAACTTGGTATTATTCTCTTTTGACATAGTTATCAAAATCTTTTAGAGATTTTACCTTTTTTTCGTGATTTCTACTTTTTCAATAGGCGATAAAATCTTTGCGTGTTACGGTATTTTATTTTGAGGGGGTCTACAAGTTGAAATCGTGTTAAAATACTTATTTATCATATAAACAGATTTTAACAATCTTTAGATACTATGTGTTGGTGTATACGAAGAGCTCGAAACAAGAAAGTTTCTAGCAACAAAAACCGACTTGAAATTCATAGTTGTTTAAGAGACAACTTGGAATTTTAATATGGCTGGTACGTAGTAATCTAATACATCTGTACTTATTTGACGAACTTATTGTTGTTCTATAAAAAACATTTAAAAAGAAATTAGAAATATTTGAAGTACCTAGTTGATCAGTTCTTAATTGAACGAACAATAAAATTAGTAACATAGATTAGCAACCAACAAAACATGTTAATCAGATTACAATAAGAGATTTATATGAGGGCAGTACAAAAGCAACATTTAGGATTTATGTTTATGAATACAACTTTAATGTTATGTAAAGATTGAATTAGCTAGTGAGGGCTAAGATATACAAATTAGTGGTTTAAATGATTTCTTTTCCTTCTGAATTATGTAGTTAGGCCGTGGGCCTAGATCGATTATACTAGTCGCTTTAACATGCAAGGGTGAAGCTTGAGTCTGGCCGCCACCCGAATGTTTTCGTAAAAGCTTCGCCAATGTTGACATGTAAATTTGTGTGTCCGTATCATGAACAACAAGAATATGTATTCTCTGTATGAACTCGCCTCCACCACATTGCCACTTGCAATAATATTTAAACATATGAAGCTAGCATGCCATAATGCAGATTGATTATTATTATTATTAAATAATATATCCAAAGTGTTGTTATTGCTGGTGTCCACACTTGAACCCCTTACACATGCATGTGAAGCGAACGATTTTTTTAAGCGAAGTCAGGCCCGGCTATAAGGGAGGGCCGGGTGGTCGACGGACCCCGGCCCGACACCTCGATAGGCCCGGATTTAAAAATATATATATATATATATATATTTTTATGAAAAACAATATGTATATATAATGTTTAAACTTAATATCACAACCACTAATTTGGTTTAGTGGTAAAGGGGTATGACTTTCAACCAAAAGGTTGTGGGTTCCAACCTCACTTAAGACATTTTGACTATATTTTTATATAAAACTTTTTTTTACACAACCAAGTCATATGGCCCAAAAAATTAAGGCTTTTTAAAAAAACTAAATTGTAAACCCAACAAGATACCCCTTTTTTATTAAGGCCCAAAAAAATTTTCGTCTTCAACCCAGAAATTTTTAACCGTTCTCGAAGCCGGGCCTGGGCCAAGTTTTCCAGTGGCGACTTCCTGTCTACTTCAACAAAGGCGGCCTCCTTACCTCACAAAGTTAACGGTCCTCTTCTTCCATGGTTTTAAAAATATATATATGTGTATACACACACATACGTGTGTGATTAAATAATAGCTATAGATTATTAGGAAAATTTATTACCAAAAATAGTTAGTTAATCACCTGTTCACACACAACCCTCTTGGGCACACCATTAGACACACCAAATTAGCTGACACGAACAATTGGCAAAACCATATTATGGCGTGCGTCACAATCTGGCTATATTTTGTGTCGACCCCTTTGGCGCCTAACGGTGCCGAAGAGGGTTATATGTGGGCGTGTTATTAGTGATGCCTATTTTGGTTAGGAAATTTTTCTATACCTATTTTGAGAATATCTGGTCAAACATGCCTAAGTTACTAATTTTCCCAATTCAGAAAAAATAATCTAAACTATAACTTATTGCTTCTAGACGAGTGATCTCTATGTAATAAAAACAATTATGCGTCTGTGTTTTTGGTTTGTGGCGACTCACTTACCTAGATCCAACGAATTAACGGACCGGTATACGTTATCAACATTGCACCCATTGAATTTAAGAAGTTTACAAAGATTTCAATGAGAATTCATGTTTGGTACCAACATGAGTATTACCAGCTTTTTTGGTATTAAAGAAACAAAGTTTCAGTTTCTATGCATAAGGATTCTCTTCTTAAAAATGTATTGTTGGTAACATACGGCATACCCTAAACTTTCGAGCCGTCATGATGGATCTTTGAACCACCAACTTTTAGCAACCCAATCCTCAATAGGCGTGACTAGATGAACTATTGTGTTCCATGAAACCAACGCAAACCAATTATACGGCTTCTTTTTATCCAATAACCATATACTACCCAAAGGACGGGGGCGCCATTTTTGTTATACCCCAAACCATCTTTCACAAAAAAAACAACATTTACATGATAGACTTCTGCTTCGGCTTCGTGAACTCAAAACCCAACCCAAACCACTTGCAATGGTGTTCACAGAACTACCCGAGGGCATCCCTTCTACCCCAAACCAAATTATCTTATACTTGAATGTGGAATGCAGCTTTATTTCTTTGAACAATAAAACATAATACCTGAACTTACTCCAATGAGTTGTGGTTGTTATACATCATTAGTTGTATAAGATTTGGTACAGAATTCAACAATCTTTCATTACAACCGCCCACACCCAAGCGGCGGCAGGAGCATGGGTGAGGCGATGACATGGGTCGCAGCAGTGGCTGTATGGCCAAGGTAAATTTTGTGGGATTAGTTTCAATGATATGACACTGAAGCGAGTTCTCATTTTTCGATGGCACTTCCCGGTGATATCTGTGAATCGATATCTATGTATTATATAGTTGGGCCTGGGTTCTTTGGGTTTTGTACAAGGACATATAAATCAACTGACTGGTAACCCACAAACCCTTAGAGTAAGTCAGTCTCCAAGATTAAGAATTAGGAAGACAAAAGTTTGGAGCAATTTTCTCCGATATTCTCGAATGAAAGCACATGGCTTTAAATAGAAAACAATGCTAGAAAAATGCAACCTAACTATATGCATTTTATCAGGATATGTAGGTTGAAATGTAAACATGCAAACATGGGGAAAAGACTTATCTCCCAACAAACTAGCTAACTGGTTGTGCAGCAGTAGCACTATTCACTAATACTTTTTAGTGGGCCCTGGATCTTTTATGTTGGCAATGGGCTTCAGTCCATCAAGTGGTTGGGCTTGGCTTATCAGGTCCGGGACTGTATCATCTCACCCGAAAGTGATTTCTGTTGGATTAATCGGTTCGTTTACGGTCACGGGCGGCACGCTATCGATCACGGGTCAAATGGTTCAGTAGCTAGTTGAGTGGGGCCCGAGCCAACAATTTAGTTGAAAGTTGTAATCTAGTTGAAAGTTCAATACACAACATAATTTCATTCAAAATTGTGTGTGTAGTGTGAGTTGAGTGGGGCCCGAGCCAACAATTTCTACACTAATGAAATGTTGAAGGAATGGACTACAACAGCGATAACCTTTTTCTGCCTCATGAGTACCCATAAATTACACGGTCAATAGCATGTGGCTTAATTTTAGTATGTTCTTGACGATTCCGTGGACATAATATACACAACCAAAGATCTTAGGACCTAGGTGTACCCTTAAGCTATCACTTGCTTTGCTTTGTTTTCTTTAACAAGCAAGAAATCATAATTGTGTATTTAGAATACGGGTCTGGTGTTTCACGGACTTTGGAGCATAAAAAAAGTTGGGAAGATATTTATATAAAATTCACTAACAGTTATAATGAGAATAGAATTCTTGGTCAAGGAACAATGTTTAAAGGCATGTTAGCTGATGGAAGAATTGTAGTAGTAAAGTAATCAAAGATTGTTGATGAAAGCCAGTTAGACCAGTTTATCAATGAGGTTGTGATTCTATCACAAGTCAATCATAGAATGTAGTCAAACTATTGGGATGTTGCCTAGAGACCGAGGTTCCTCAGCTTCTCTCGGAATTCGTCCCAAATGGCACCTTGTATAATTTTATTCAAGATGATACGGATGAGTTCCCATTCTTGTGAACACAAGATTACAAATTGCTACAAAGGTTGCAGGAGCACTCTTGTACTTGCACTCAGCAGCCTCTGCTCCAATATAACATAGGGACATCAAGACCACCAATACCCTTTTGGATGAAATGTATACGGCCAAAGTTTCTGACTTTGGAACTTCCAAATTCGTATCAATAGATCAAACTCACTTAACTACCTTAGTCAAAGGTACATCTGGATACTTGGATTCAGATTACTTCCAATCTAGTCTGTTTTGTACCCTTGCAATTGCCACTGAATGTGTCTTGTCATACAATAACGCATTCTTGTGAACACTCTTTATCATTCAAACAAACCCATTTTCCATTGTTAAATTCCCAAACACGCAACTTAGAGTATCAATGTCGCATTCATCTTTACTCCATTTTGGACACCAATAAATATTTGTGTCCAAATAAGTGAACACACATTTTTCGCTAAAGCATCCAACAGACACACCCGGTGATAAAGCCCACCAAAATAACCAAAGTTGTAGAAATGTCGGACATGCACATTGAACTACGTCTGGACGTTGATCACGATGCAGTTGAGAACTTCGGGTTTGGGGATTTTGGGTTAGCACATTTTGGGATAGGTGATTTTCATTTTGAGGCCGCCACTACGGCTCCAGAACTGCAGTTACCAAAGAAATATTTTTCAACAAATTTTGAAGGTTTTGAAGGCAAGCATGAACACATCAGAAATTTCAAAGAGAGAGAGGTAGGTTGATCTTATAACTTCAGTTTCAAAATTTAAGAGTGGTTCCAATTCATATGTTATATATATATAAAAGGGGGAATGAACTCAATATCACCTTTAACCAGAACATCTATACAAAACCCTAATGGCATAATCGGTTTTATATGTTCCCTAGGGCTTTTTGAACGGACCGTGGATACAGATTCAAGCGTTAAACCCAAGAAAAAGTTATGCTAAATTTTAACCCCCCCCCCCCCCAACAAAAAAAATCTTGTTATAACCCCACCTAAGTTGTCATATTCTACACTTAGAAGTGTTTTTAAAATGGTTTTCCTTTTAGAGTTAAGTTCAAATATTTTGTTCAAAAAAAATTAAAAAAGTATTTTTTAAATAAATAAACACAATGCTTATTTAGCAGTAGAAATTAATTTTGAACGAATATGAACAGAGGTTGCGTTCGTTCATTTGTGTTCGTGAACTTTCGGTAATGTATTCACAAAGACAAATGAACGTACACGAACATCAATGAACATATTACCATACGTTCACGAACACAAATGAACTAACACATCTGTACCCGCGGACCGATCAAAAAGCCCTAAGGAACATATAAAAGCGATTACGCCATTAGGGTTTTGTATACTCATTTCTGGTTAAAGATGATATATTGAGTTCTTTCCTCTCTTTTCTAGATATAACATATGGAGTGGAACAACTCTTAAACTTTGAAACCAAAATATGAAGATCAACCTACCTCTCTCTCTCTTTGAAATTTCTACCGTGTTTATGGCTTGGCTTCAAAACATTCAAAATGTTTGAAAAAAATTTCTTTAGTAGCTGCAGTTCTTGAGCAGTATAGATAATTAAGTTTATTATATGCATGTATTATATTAGAGGGTCTAGATTGTAAATGTATCCGGTATTTATATCCCTATTGTAATCAGTTATTAACATGCAATATACAAAATACGTTTACCAAGTTTATCTAGCAATTATGGCCTCATAATGTAAATCACCCATCCCAAAATGCCCCAACCCGAATCCCCAAACCCAAAGTTCTCAACTGCATCATGCAAATGATCAACGCCCAGGCATAGTTCGATGTAGTAACAGTGGTAACTTTGGTGGGCTTTATCACCGGGTTAGTCTGTTAAAATCTTTAGTGAAAAATATTTTTACATGTATTTGGACACAAATATTTAATGGTATTTGTTATTAATATTTTAACTATTACATGGCCAAAATGGAGTAAAGATGAATGCGACATCGCTAATCTAAATTGTGTATCTGGGAATTTGAACTACCTAAAATGGGTTTGTCCCACAAAGGTGGAATGATAAACTTTTAAGTGAATTAGAAGTGGGAGGGTTCACAAGAATGTATTCTTGTATGACAAGACACATTCAGTGGCAGTTGCAAGAGCGTGAAGCACCCGACGCGCCTGAGCATGGGACCAGGCAAGGAGCGATGTGTGCAAGGAACAGAAAATGGTTGTTGTATCGAAACGAAAGGTAAGGAACAGAAAAGTTGGTTGCGACCGATCCTAGGGATCAAACCCTAAAATAAGTTTGTAACCTTTGAAAGCCAAAAGGAACAACGGAACCAGGGCCGGCCTTTAGGGAGGGCTGGGTGGTCGACGGCCATTTAAAAAAAATTATATGTATTTTATGAAAAACAATCAGGGGCGAAGGTTAGTGAGGGCCGGGGTTCCCCCCCCCCCCCCCCCCCGGTTTTTTTGCGTAATAGTGTAAATTTACCTGTTTTCGTCCGAAATTTTTTATACGCAGTGTAAATTTAGCCGTTTTCGGCCAAATATTTGATCCCGGCCCCTCCGGTGTCTTAATTCAAGCTTCGCCACTGAAAACAATATGTATATTTAATGTTTAAACTCAATTACATAACAACTAGTTTGGCTTAGTGGCAAAGGGGTATGACTCTCAACCAAAAGGTTGTGGGTTCTAGTCTCATTTGGGACATGTTTAAGCCTATTTTTATACAAAAGCTTTTTACACAACCCAAATCATAACCAAGTATGCCCATTTAAAAAATAAATTGTTTAAAGGCAACAAAATACTCATTTTACTTGAGGCCCAAAATATTTTTCGCCTTCGGTCCAAAAACATTTTTGGCTTCTCGGAGCCGGGCCTGAACGGAACCTCGAAAGAAGTCTTATTCAAGGAGACAGTTTCTTAAGGGCAAAACTTGGAGCAGTGAATTGGGTTGCCAATGCCAACGAGTACCACAAAGGGAGGGGTCGTTTGGACGACCAAGTGTAACAAGGAGGCAACGTGGAGTTGAATGAGGTTATGGGTACCATGTGAATCTACGAGAATGCTAGCCGACCAACATTGAATAAACCCAGTAAGGCGCATCGATGTCGATGGAACCATACAAAAGATCGCCGCGAGAAAACAGGGTACAGCCATAGCTTTGTCAAGCATTGGGGTTAACGATTGTAAGATGACGGAGTTGTCAGCAATGAGCAGAAACTGAGGTGGGTTGCACTGGTGATCTGGAGCGTATTTCTCTGCGCAACGAAAGCATAAACTCGCTGCGCGATGCTGCTACAACTGGTCGAGTGATAAACGAGCAGTGGGCAGAGTTGGGTTAGCGGTTTTCGGAGCAGGCAATGGGGCTGGAGAGGTGGTGTGGTGATTTTGTACGGGATCAGAGGCGAGGAGGCGGCTTCGGTAGGTAAACTGTTGGTGAGAGGATGGGGGAAATTGCACAGATGATGAGGCCTTTTCTTCAAGCAATTTAGCAAGGCCGATGACAGTTGAATGGAGGTGTGCTTGAGGACCAAAAGGTCCTGTTGGATGTCCTTATAGAGGCCGAAAAGGAAGCAATTTAGCAAAGCCTCCGGTGGAAGGCCGGCGACAAATTACTCAAACGTTCAAATTCCACAACATAGGCAGTAATCATGGTGATTTGGTGGAGCTTGAACAAGGCCGATTGGTGCTTCTCATAAGAAGACCAAAATGGAGTTCAAAATGTCGCGAGATCTCGGGCCGAGTGGTGAGGATGTTACTTTTGGAAATATATTTGTACCAACATACGGCTTCAATGGTAAAATAGAACTGAGCATGTCGGGCAAGTTGGAGGGAATAGTACTCGAAGTAGTTGGTGGCTTAAAAGAGCCAATCGAGAGGGTTGGAACCGACGAACATGGGTAGATGAATATCTGGAGGGCGAAGGTTAGAAGCGTGGTTAGGTGGCGGGTTGTTCAGCAATAGGGTGTGGTTTGGCGAGGTCGTGGTGTTCAGTGGTGGGGTGAGTCTGTAGCGGCGGTGATGTAGGAACAAGAAGGGCGGGGGCGGTGGAAGTGGGAAGGTTGAAGTTGGTATCGGCGTAGGTGAGGGATGTTATAGCAGTGTTGAGGGTGGTGTTCATAGTATCAAATTGAGTGGCCATGCGGGTGGTATTGGCGTCAAGCCGGTCAAGGATGGTTTGTGAAGCTTCATGGATGGTGGGGATGGGGGTATATTTTTTAGGAGACATTATGATCGTGGGCATAATATGCACAACCAAAGATCTTAGGACCGAGGCGTACTCTTACACTATCACTTGCTTTGCTTTGTTTTCCATAACAAACAAGAAATTATAATTGTGAACTTAGAATACGGGTCTGGTGTTTCACGGACTTTGGTATGGAAATTCATTTTTAGACTGAAACAGATACTGGGTCAAAGATTAAAGGAAAACTGGAAGCCGTTAATTACAAATGTACCTTTGTGGGGGCACTGGCAGCGACAGATTACCCACGATGGTGTAACATGATTTTTATTTATATTAAGAAAATGTTATACGTTAATACAATTCAAACTGAGCTAAGAAAATGAAAACTGAAGCAGGGAGGTGTTGGTTTATACCTCAATCAACCAGGTGGCCATTTCAACTGTCTTCCACCAAGAACATGCAAATGAAGATGGTAAACCGATTGACCTACACATGCAAATCAACAATTGAATTCAATACATGTCATAATTAATAGGGTACAGACAGCTTATATGGAATTCTGAATAAATAGAAACTAAAACATTACACGCAGAGGCGCCACTGTTAATGACCACACGGAACCCATCAACAATGCCTTCTTTTTCTGCAACAATCTTTGATGCGTGAAGAAGATGACCCAATATGTCTTCGTGTCTTGGTTCAGCCTTATATATTGTAAGAGTAAAACAAATATTTCAAGATAACAAAAAAGATAAACCTAGTTAAAAACAAGAGATTAACTGCATTGCTTCAAAATGTAGCTATAAATTATTAAAAAAGAAAAGAGGACATAACTTAGCAGAATAGATGCAATTAAAAGTTAAGTATAAGAAATAACCTTGCCAAGTTCGGTTAACCCGTCTCTAAGCTTCGGGATAACTAAAACATGAACAGGTGCTTGAGGATTAATATCACGGAAGGCGAGAACTTTTTCGTCTTCATACACAATGCTGGAAGGGATCTCCTTTGAAATAATCTTGTCAAATCTACAAAGTTATATAAAATCTATCGTCCTCATAAGATGAGACAATGAGAGGAAATGTGAAAAAAAAAATCTATAAATTACGACCAGAAGATGAAGGTCATAACAAATATGAGATAAGGGTGTTCATCAGTTCAGGTTGAAGGTTTTTACGCCCAAAAACGAACCGAATTCAGGTAGTTCAAAACCGAAAAAAAAAAACAAATAAAACCATTATTTGTTATTGGACTGGGTTGGGGTACATGAAAAAACATGCATAGCCCAACTCGGTTTTGCTTTAAAACCGTACTAAAAACTGAATATGTAATTCAGTTTGTTTTAAACGATTTCGTTTTTGGTTTAGTTTTCAGTTTAGTGGGTTTACATTTTAAAACCGAATATTGAACACCCTTAACTTGAGAAAAGGAAACGTGTAGTAAACAAGCCATCGAATACATATCAACATTTTTGCAAGATAAGAACAATACATGGTTGGAGCTCCACTGTTGGCTTCAGTTGCAGTTGCTTTAGCAGAAGCTTCTTCATCATGAGTTGCACTCACTCGAGACATTTCCCTAAAGTTTATATATAAGAAGAACAAGAGTGAAAAAAGGAACTAAAACAGAAACAAATCAGCATTAAGGTAATAATATTATAAAAATAGCAACCACATATATGTGTGTGTAGACAATTGTTCAATAAAGTATAAATTTTAAGCAAAGAATTACCAGAATCACATAAACATAAAGAGATTGCGTAGATAGCCATCACAACTATACTGCTAGATTCAAAAACTAAGGGGTTGTTTAGTTCGCAAATTTTTTATAAAGGAAATGGAATTGAAATTGGAATTGGATTTTGAATTGGATTTTGAACTGGAAATGGAATGGATTGTTCGAAAAATCCATTATGTATTTGGTTGGTAAACATATTGATGGAATTCGAAACCGTGCTGAATCGAAACTCGTTCTGATCCAACCGGAAACCCATCCGGACCGGAACTTGTGCTGAGCCAAAACCCGTACCGAGCCAAAACTCGTTCCAATCCGAAACTTGTTCCGACCCAAACCCATGTCGATCCGAAATTCATTCCAAACCTGAAGTCCCACCCGAAGTGCCAAGCCGAAACCCGTTCCGATCCGAAACCTGTTTCGACCCAAACCAAATTAAACATTCAAATGCTTTTTTGAACTTTTCTTTTGAAAGTGGAAGGATTCTTGAATTCCAATTCCTTCCATTTTCTAAGTGAACACGCCATGTCTAAGGGATATAAATTCCAATTCCTCCAAATTCCTTGAGCAATGTTTGATTTTTTACCGCATTAACTACATAGTTCAATACACTTACAACTTTTAAGAACAAACCACAAGAACCACACAAACATTTACATATTGCTTTAAGTGTGATACACAACATGATTATGAAACCGCTTAACTGAGAAATTCATAACTTGAGTAAAGTGAGCAACATCTTATTTACATAAACAAAACAACCATCAAATATTCAATATTATGCTGCTAGTTTCAAGAACTAAGGTCCAATATATAATCTCAATTGCAGGTTAATTTCAGTAACCTAAAGCCATATTTAATTACCCCCAAAAGATGCAATTTTTTTACTATTCTAAAATTACTACGAGCAAAGGCGGAGTGAAGGAATAATAATACCTGCGTGCACATTGGCGAACTGGAAACTGAAATGGGTAAATGGCATTTGATGGCTTGAAAGGTGAAAATGTTATTGAGCTCCTGTGTTGTATAATTATAACTATAATTATGATTGGGGAGATAATAATAATAATAAGAAGAAGAAACATAATAATTGATAAGAAGAAGAAGAAGAAGAAGATGTGGGTGAGATTGAGAAGAGAAAGAGGAGTTTTACTACCGGAGGAGAGAGGAGCTGAAGGCAGCAGCCATGTATCGGCAACTCATAGTCGCCGGCGCCACTTACCGTCTTACAGATATTGAAGACTGTGTTGTAGAATAAATCAATTATTATTATTATTATTTTTTCATTTTTATTTAATAAAAAAAAACACAAATATAAAAAGGTGTCGAATTACTTTATTTTTATAAAGTATACTTCATTATTTTCTATATATTGTTTTAAAGCAGCATTTTGTAAGTTTTATAATTTAGTGTAATAAATTACTTATTACCATAAAATAAAATTTATTAGGTAATTTGGTATATTGATCACTATTGATGTCATTGAATCTATAAGTAATAATAATAATAAATAACATGAGTTAAGTGCCATTTTAGTATATGTGGTTTGGTCAACTACGCAACTTTAGTACATATTCTTTATTTTGTGTAAATGGCTACCTCAGTTTCAAACAACTTGCATTTTTAATACTTTTTTTAACCCCGTCTATTTTTTCTGTTAAGTCAGGTATAATTTGGTAACTTCGTTATTTTCTTTGATTTTTCTTTTTTTAAACACTTATATTTGTAAACCCTAAATCCCAAAATCAAAACATCAAAATCCAAATCCTAAATCCCCAAATATCGTAAAAAATTCAAACCCTATGATGATATGGAGAAAGAGTTTGAGAATTTAGGATTTGGATTTTGATGTTATAATTGTGGATTTGGGGTTTACAATATATAAGTGTTTAAAAGAAAATAAAAAAACAAAGAAAATAACGAAGTTACCAAATATCTCCGACTTACCGGAAAAAATAGACGGGGTTAGAAAAAAAGTACTAAAAAGCGAGTTTTTTGAAACTGAGGTAGCCATTTGCACAAAATACAGAATAGGTACTAAAGTTGCGTAGTTAACCTAACCACAGGTACTAAAATGACACTTAGCTCTAAACAACATTATACGAAAAAGTTTTGAAAATTCACACTCTCATTCTTTGATTTTTTCTGTCTGGTTATTATCATCTCGATCTAAACAAATAAACTCTTTGTATAAAGAGATTACAATTTGTGTCACTAACCTTGAATTGTGTCATGGATATAAGTTAGATTTGCTTATTTCTATAAACATCTCAAGATTTTTATTTCTTGATTTAAACTCGGTCGGCCAGGTGATCTATATGGGTGACCTTAGTTCTTAAGCATACAAAATGAAAGTGGGAAATGGCATATGCAATTGGATATGATTTCAGATGACCAGACTACGTATCACATCTACACTTTTATCTATGATATACCTGTAAAAATTTTTTTTTAAATAATCTCATACTCTGTCTCATAACCTGATACCATTTACCAATATTCTAAAATGTTTTGGGTTCCCAACCGCCTGCCTTCCTACCTTAGCATGCCAAACAACATGTATTCCTATTGGCTTTATGATTTTTTTTCATCTCTATCGCTAGGTCAAGAGTTGATGTTCAAAGTAAGGGTGTTCACGGTCCGGTTTTCACGGTTTTTAAGGCAAACCGTGAAACAAACCGTTAGTAATGGTTTTTATTTTCGTAAACCGAAACCAAACCGTTAAACTCTTAAACCGAACCAAACCAAACCGTTAGTAACGGTTTGGTTCCGGTTTGGTTTCACGGTTTGAACATGTTAGACTTTTATACAAAATGTCCAAAATATTGTTTGATGTATCATAGTAATCAATAACTAACAGTTTTTACAATCTTAAACACCAACTTTGAGTTTTCATTTAAAAATTAGACAGAGCAAGTTTTGTGTATTTCGTATTTGGGCTGAGCCCAATTATTTACTTACCGTGCAAATATAGTTAATGTATATATGCACTAACAGTTTTTATTTAAATATGTCTAGCAATAAATTTATATACACACACATATATTATTAAAAATTAAATATAATTAATTATACGGTCCGGTTGGTTTTATACGGTTGGTTTTCGATACAAACCGTAAACCAAATCGTTCGGCACGGTCTAAAAACTTTCAAACCAACCGACCAAAAGTTAAGAAAGAAAACCAACCGTGAAACCAAACCAATGACCGGTTTGGGCGGTTTCGCGGTTTCGAACAGAACCGTGAACACCCCTAGTCAAAGGGAACATGAACCCACACTTGACAGTCTCATGCAAGATTAGTTCACCGATATTTCAATATTCAATGTTGAGATGCTCAAACGAATGTTTCATATGCAAATGGAGCTCTTCCTACAAATAATCGATATAGAGAAACTTTCAATAGTTTCAAAGCAAGTTTTTATGCTAAAGTAATTAATGTTTTACATCGTTACCGAAGTACATATTAGTGATACGTCAACTAACGTAAGAGAATGGTTAACACATGTTTGATAGGTATTTGGAGTCTGAAACAACTTGGTATGAAGATCTATAATACTTTGTGAAAGTGTACTATTCAGTTGTTTGGGAAAAATATGTGTGTCCATCAAATTCAAGTGACATACAAATTTTAATCAAATATTTCTAGTTTGGTGTCGACTTGGTAAACCCAATAATAAAAATAATAGTAATAAATTCTACTACACTCTTAACCGGACCGGTCAGTGCCGAGTTCCTAATTGGACCGGCTCATCTTTTCCGGTAGTGATTAAAACGCACATATTCGAAGATAATCTTATTTTTCTTAGGTAATATTAACGGTTTAAATCTTCATAATTGTGATCTAAATAATCTCTGTTTCACAAACTATGCTGCTGCTATCCACCATTAATCTCAACTGCAGCAGCAACTTAACCCAGAAAAGGAGGAAACAAGAAGATGAAGTCCAATTGGTGAACCCACAACACAAATTGAAGTTTGTACAAAGATTAGCCCCACCTTTACTTGCAGCATTTGTAGCCTTATCTCCTGTCATCACTCCCCCAGGTTTACTCAAACCTTATCTCATTGCAATTTAAAATTTAGTAAATTACAAGATCCCCAAATGCTGGTTAAACACTTAATTTTTGTAATTATTTGTATGTTTTATATAGTTTCATATGGTCAGCCAATAGATGTACAGCGAGGAGCTTCGTTATTTGCATCGGATGTCATGATGCGGGTGGAAACATATTACAACCAGTGTGTTTCTTTAAACAATACAATAGTTATTATCTGTGACAGTAACAATTTTTATAATTTAATTTCAATGTGTTCTTCCAGGGTGCAACTTTGTTTCTTAAAGATCTTCAAAGGTATCAAAAATAATCAACATAAATTTATTTTTTCGTAATTTAAATTTGAATTTTGTAAAATGATTGTGCTGTGATAGGAATGGAGTTGACACGACCGAGGATATAACATATTATGGGAAAGGGAGAATGCCTGTAAGTTACATCTTGAAATACATTGTTTTGACTACATAGAATCTGTTTTATAATGGCATGGTGGATGCAGGAGTTTGGGGAGATGTGTACACCGAGGGGTCAATGCACGTTTGGACCTCGTTTACAGGAAGGTGAAATAAGACTTCTAGCCGAGTTTGTGAAGTCACAAGCAGATCAAGGATGGCCAAACATAGGAAATGGTGGAGATTGATCTGTTGTGTTTTTAACATTCAGGTGTGAGGATAGTTTGTCTATGGCAATTGTCAGTAACCAGCATTCATCGTATATGTATGTGTTTTCAGGTGTCATTATAGTATTTAACCTAATTTGTGGTGATACATGGTAGGGGTGTTAAGCGAGTCGTGTATGAGGTTTTGCATAATATTACATTTAAAATAGTTACATTTAAGCTATAGTACTTCATGATTATAATATTTTTCTGCTAAAGTTTGGCATAAAACACATAAGCAGTTTTAAGTTATAACCTAAACATATTTAGATTAAGTACAAAACTAATTGAGTTAAACGAGTCAGCATATGTCACATTGGCCTAAACATGACCAGTTTAGGTAAATGTGTCACAAGTTTAACCGAAAATGACCTGACCCGTTTAGACTAAATCAAAACTATAAATTGCCTATGTCGTGTTCAACCCGAAGACTTTTCTGTTGATCGGGGAGCACCAGCCCTTCACTTCATAGGCAAAACAGTTATGTTTTCATTGTTGATATGTATGGTTATAATATTTGTCCATATTTCATAGGTGCTTACGTTCACATCCTAACCTAACATTTTGACTAATCTACCACAATAATGACCTGCTATAAAATGTAAATGCATTTAATGTCTGATAACTAAAACCTATATTATAGATAGGCTAACTGACCATCAACCAGATGCGTGCGAAGAATTAGCCGGGCTAAATTTGTAGAATATCAAAGAACACACGATAATATAAACAACGAATTGATAAATAAGAATCTTGGATTAATCGAAATAAGATCAATCTTGAAGTCGCAGTCAACAATATGACATTGTTTGTTCCATCAATATATACAGACACAAACCTACGTATAAATTAGTTTCTAACTTCTAAAGTTTACACAATGACCCCTAACTAATTACAATAATAAATACGACTCTAACCTTGACATTACAATAATGACTATAAATACCCTTCTAAGTTTAGTTTAATTATTTCTAACAAAATTACCAGTTTTTGACTGCAACTAAGCTCATTAATTTGAAGTCATTTTCTCGTTAACCGTATTGTTCGACACAAAACTGTAATTACACGGCATATTTATCCATAATCCATCTATAAATGTATGATCTTAAGGTTTCTGCTATGATCAATCCTTAAACGTACGTAACAAAATATGAAGCAATTTCACGTCTTTCATATACTTGTCATGATTTTAATAACAAAGTCATCAGCAAAATCCTTTGATTACGCCAAGAAAGGATGTAATGATACATGCGGTAACGTTATGATTCCATACCCTTTTGGAATAGGAGCAAATTGTTCTGTCAAAAAATGATACGTTGTCGATTGCAACTCCTCCACACCTTACCTCTCTGCATTCAACAACATGGAGGCGTTGGACGTAAGTTTGGAAGAACAAACGGTCACTATTAATGCCTCGGTAATCTCTCGTTGCGGGTATCCAATCCTGAATATCAATTACATCCCAAGCATCGACCTTGGTGAGAGTCCCTTTGTGTTTTCTGGATCACATAACATACTCACTGTTGAGGGTTGTGGTTATGCTGCTATCTTGGGTGATGGGGAAGTGGTAAGTACTGGATGTTCAACTACTTGCATTAATTACACTACCAAAGAAAGAGATCTTTGTGTTGGCCTTGGTTGTTGTCGAGTAACCGTTCCCCGGAATTTGAAGTCGTATAGTGTTGATCTTACTCGCTTGAAAAGGTTGGGTGAAGATGGAGCTTGTGGGTCTGCCTTCTTAGGCATCACACCATTGGTATCTCATACCATTCGGCATTATGGGTACCTGACGATGAGGAACCCCTTTTATTTTCCCATATCACTTTTATGGTTCCCAACAAACGATGACATACACGAAATTCCTAATTGTTGGGAACGTAAGAGGAGAGAATATTCACTGGATTTTGGTAATGGTAGTTCTATTCATCTTAGAAAGTGTTCCTGTGGTGTTGGTCGTATAGGGAACCCGTATTTGCTCAACTGCAAAGGTATTATGTGATTTTAGAATCTGAAGTTTTCGTCTTGAGTTTTTGCATTAAATTTACCCATTATATTATCTGATTATAGAATCTGAAGGTTGCAGAACATGCCAGGATGCTGGAGGAATCTGTCAATGTCGCTATGTACAATCATTCCTTGATGATTTTGACGGTACCTGGCGGCCACGCTGTAAACCTAGGGTATTTCATACTTGAATTTTCAGAAGCAGCAAATCACCTCAAGGTGTTATTCTAGGTAACCAATACTCTTGGTGGATTATTTAAGTATTTCAGTTCAAGCTTCATGCATGAAGGAAACAATAATTTGTTACTTTCTCCATGACCATTATATTAAGAATGAACTAATTCGATCAGTTTCCTAGAAAGACAATGAAGTTTACTGACACATAATTCATTCCATTCAATCAATTTTCTGCATTGTATATGCTTCTTTCAGGTGTTAGTATATGCATTGGGATGCTTTTCCTAGCAAAGTTCATCTATGAACTGTACAAACTAATCAAAAAGACAATAGCTAAGAGACAAAAGGAAAAGTTTTTAAAACTCAATGGTGGTCTACTTCTTAAACAACAAGAAGCAACTCAAGTGGGTTTAGTCCATAAAACCATACTTTTCACCTCCAAGGAGTTGGAAACAGCCACAGACCATTTTAACGCGAATAGAATCCTTGGACGAGGAGGTCAAGGTACGGTGTATAAAGGCATGTTGGCGGATGGAAGGATTGTAGCAATTAAGAAAGCAAAGATTGTTGATGAAAACCAGTTAGAGCAATTCATCAATGAGGTTGCGATTCTTGCACAAGTCAATCATAGGAATGTGGTCCAACTGTTGGGATGTTGCCTAGAAACTGAAGTTCCGCTACTTGTCTCAGAATTTGTTTCAAGGGAACATTGTATGATTATATACAAGATAATACCGGCGAGTTACCATTCTCTTTGAACATGAGATTGCAAATTGCTACAAAGTTTGCAGGAGCAGTGTCTTACTTACATTCAGAGACCCCATTCCAATTTACCATAGGGACATCAAGACAACAAATATACTTTTGGATGAAAAGTAGTTTCTGACTTTGGAACCTCAAGGTTGGTATCACTAGATCAAACTCACTTAACTACCTTAGTCAAAGGCACATTTGGTTACTTTGATCGATCCCGAGTACTTCTAGTCGAGTTAGTTCACTGAGAAAAGTGACATCTATAGTTTTGGTGTTGTTTTGCTAGAAGCCGAAATCTTTAACTAGATTTGTAGAGCACAGAAGTTTAGCTACTTTATGTTTGCCATGGAGGGAGGTCGTGCGATTCCTATACTTAATCCGGTGATTGAAAATGAGGATTCAAAGGGTGTGATTTGGGGAATAGCGAACTTGGCAATGCGATGCTTGAATACCATTGGGAAAAATAGGCCAACAATGAAAGAAGTAGCTATGGAGTTAGAAGGCATGCGAATGTCATATGTGCCTTCTACAATTCAAACTAGTTTTGGACAAGCTAAACTTAATGAACATCTAATGATGTTTACAGATGACGAGTCGATCAATACCAACAACATTGAGTTTCAAAGACAACATTAATCAGTAATTGGACGCGCTATGTTTTAATGTGCTATTTAACTTAGTCTTGTTCTCTCCAAGCTAGTGTTCTGTTTAGATAAAAAAAAAGTTGTATGTAAAGAATAAAGAATTTATCTATCTTCTTTCTTACTAAACTGTATATACTAGAGGTGGCAAATGGGTTGGGTTGGGTTGGGTTGGGTTGGGTTGAACGGGTCATGGGTTAAAACGACTCATGGGTCGAAACGAGTTTGGGTCAGAATGGGTTAGGGTCAGAACGGGTCAATTAAAAAAAGTTGTTTTGGTTTGGGTCGGAACGAGTTTCGTTTTTTATAGAATGAGGACAACGAAGGCAAAATTTTAGTTTTTTTAGATTATTTGTTTTTTATTTATATTATATTTTGAGTTACGATTTTTTTTTGAATTTTTTTCTGATGGGTTTCTTGTTAAGATAAAAAAACCCCTCAAAAAATATTTAAAATATAATAAAAAATCATAGCTCAATATATAAATCATAAAAAATAAAAATAAAAATAAAAATAAAAACTAAAATGTTTCCTCCATTGTCCTTGTTCCATAAAAAAACCCACCGAGAAATCGAACCGAAACCGAAAAAATCTACGAATATGAAACAAAAAGGCAAACCGAACCAAATCAACCGGAATCGAAAAAATCAATCAAAACAAAACTAAAAAAATTGATACTGAACAAAAATGAAATTGAAAAAATGGACAATAACGAAACAATAAACGGGTCCGGAATCGAACAAAAAGAAACCAAACCTAGTCCGTTCCGTGTTAAAGCTCGTGTTGGCTTGAAACCTGAACCAATCCCGTTCCATTCTGAAACTCGTTTTGTGTTGAAACCTGTCTCATGTGAAAACCCGTTCCGATCTGAAACTCGCTACATTTTCTTAGGACACTAACACACATCGACCCATTTCTTTGAATTTGTCGATCCATTTTGACCCAAAAATAACAAGTTGGAATTTTAAATGACTCATTTTGACTCATTTAAATAAATTCTCTGACCCAAACCAACTTATTTAATTTAAAAAAAACTCAAATTAACTTTTTTGAAATGATGTGGGTCAAGATTGCCCCCCTCCCTAGCATGTACCATTTTGATTTTGTTGAGCAGTAAAAGTAGTTTGAAGCATATGAATAATGCTTGATTAGTTATTAAACACAAGTCACAAACGCATTACTAACCCCAGTTTCAAGGCCCACTTTTTAGTTGCTATATTATGTTAGTTATTATAAATTTTGGAACAATGATTTTCCTTTTTGTGTTTAGCATCGCACTCTTTAATTTGGAGAGCCACATTGCCCAATATGATCAGACTATATTGTATTAATCGGGTCCACACTGATTTAGAATTTTGGTTTGGGCTTCCACAAACCCCCGCCCCCCCTCGCGGAAAACGATCTCATTTCATCATCATCATCATCATCATTTAATAATTATTGCTATGAATTAAATGTAGGTTCCCAGCCGGATATACACAGGAGTATCTCGTAACACGAGGCTGCGGAATCCCCTACGTATATGATACGAGTGTTTACAAGAGTAATACGTAAATGACACACAAACACAAAGGAATACTTGTTATATTGCAATATCGATAAACAATGATACCAAACACGTAACACCCAATGTCACAAAAAACACAGCCGTCCAAAGTTAATACAAAAGAGCCGAAGTTAAGGAATATATATAACGACAACTTCGCCTAATACGCTAGGCGAAGTTGTCCCTAACTTCGCTATCCCACAAGTTCGCCTAACACTAAAGCAAACTACCAAGTTCAAACAGATAAGAACAATGTAACGATTACAGACACGATAAACACGAGATAAATGAACTACTGACATCATGCACCAACAGACCCCCCCTTGGCAGTAGCTTCATATCTCTAACATCTTTCCCATGTCTTGTAATCCAAAAATCACGTACCCACCGTCTTCAAGCATGAACGCCCTGTCTCACGCAGACAGAGACCACCCTCTGGTACTTCTTTTCTTCGTCTTTCCACACAGGAATATAGAAAATCTTCTTATCATTGAGTACCTGCAAATCAGCCTGAGACAAATTAACCAGGTGCATTGGATCATACACTCTCAAGATTTCCTGTTCGTCTTCATCTTCCATCACAGCTTCAGCAGTTTGACAATCAACATACCACCATTTGAGATCCTTCAACACATCCTGGGGCATAAGCTTCATAGGAACCTCTTTCAAACAACGAATCGGCTTGTACTTTATCACCATCCAGGGCTTGCCATCAGCCCGCATACCTCGTTCCTTATCTTCAATCAGCTTCCCCTTTTGAGGCTTCAAAAGTTCAAACTTTTTCTCCTTAACACTCTCCTTCCACACTATCTTTCCAACCCATCTTGCAAAATCATCATCACTTCTATTTATCAATCTCAACCGAGCCAAATCTTTCACTTCACACTCAGGCAAAGTGTTAAGCGATCTCAACGCCTTAGCAAAATATTGAATCCCGTCATATCTTTTTATCACAAACAACTTTAACTGCTCATCATACAACCAGCAGATAATACCTTTCTTCGATTCAACATAACCCTTGATATTATAACTCTTCTTGAACATCGCGGGTACCACTGGCTTCTTAGTTTTGATGAACCACTTAGCACAGCCTTCTTTCCACCTAGGCTGCTCTTCCCACTCAGAGTCGCCCGACACATTTTCATCTTGAACCAGTTTCTCTTGATCAACGCTTGGAATATCATGCTCAACATCATCATCAATTATCTCTCCTTCCTCTAACCCACTGTCAATCTCTATCTGTTCACCAATTTTCTCAATCTCACTAACAGTCAGCACATCGTCACCCAACTCATCCTCATCATCAACAACCACTGTCTCACCACCTGCACTGCCCGATGGACCAGCAGACCCCCCCTGAGATGTGGAAGCCCCAAGAGTTTGCTCAGTTCTTGGCAGCTCACCACCTGCATCTTTCGATGCATTGGGATCATCATCTCTTAACTGTCTTTTCTTCGTTCTTAACTCATCACCCTTGCAACTCGACTCCCCCTGAGATGCTAAGAACTGTTTTAGCTTATCAAACAACTTACCATGCTCAACAAGAAGTGTAGTATGAAGTTGATTCTCTGCCACCTAACGATTAATAGCTTGAATTTGAATAACATTCACCCTTGACTGTGCAGCAACCACCCTTTCAAGAGCCGCAATCCTCTCTGAATCAAACAAATTAGGATCAAAATCAAAGTTCATGTGTGAAGTATCCTGAGCATATGGTGGTGGAATTTTCAAGATTACAGGAATATCAGATATCTGCTGTATAGGAACTGTGGGTGAGATAGAAACAGACAACCCAACAGCTGCTACCAATGTAGACTCAACAAACCTAGCAACCACTTTTGATGGAGTAATAGTAGGGGGTGGTAAAGAAACAATCTCCAGTGCTGACAACTGGACCGTAGATGCAGCTATACCAGATGGTGCAGATACGGCCACCAAAGGTACACTCGAGGTCACCTGCAATGAATCAGCTGAAGAAGGAGGTAACATAGACATACCAGATAACGATGGTGGGGAAAAATGCACCACACTTGAACTTTCACCGACTTTGGCCTTCTTTTATCTTCGTACCAAACGATACAACTCCTCCTCATAATCCGATTCACTATCATCTGAGTCTTTCTTCCGTTTACCCTAAATTCTATCTTGTCTGGCAAGAACTCTCTGTGCTTAAAAAACGTCATCAGTGGAGGAATCAGATAAAGTTCCCTCAGAATCCTCCACAGAGGCAACAGACGGACCCACATCCACACCAGAAAACTGCAGCTATAGAGGCTTGAAGTTCAGTAGGATCTACCGTACCCATATCAAAGAAACCTTGCCCTCCAAAGGCAACTTCAAGATCAACCTGTTCTGCAGGAGTTGTAACTGGATCAACAATAGGTGCTTGTTGTACCACGGGTGGTGGTTGAAACACAGGAGTTGCATCGTTGCACCCATACCATCAGATCCAGCATTTCGACCAGACATGCACACAATTAATACGTGCATCAAGAACCGCCACTGGTCCAATAGAAAACCCTTACGCTGTTGTGAATCTCCCAACAGACCCGAATACCCCATACGAAGAAAGGCTCCATTTCTGAACGTAGCCGAAAACTCGGTAGGATCCTGAGTGGTTTCAACCCCAAACTATAAGGCTTCCCTAATCTGATTGGCCGAGAACTGCACTACTCGATTGTTCACTGTAGCACGCATAACCGGAGGTTCAACTCGACAGTCATACTCCATTATTCTCCAGAAGTCTTCAATGTTTGGAAGAGATATCGGTAGAGTAGTAGTAATAGCATGAAAAATACGAGAACGAATGAGAAACAAGATGATTTAACGAAAATCCTCGGCCCCACGACTATCCGGATCCAAAGTAACGTACATATTGTGACCCGGAAAGAACTCTCTCTTGTCACCTCCGCCTTCATCACCACCTGTACCACCAGCACCAGCCATAACAGCCATACCTGAACAAACAAATGAGCTAAGTTATATAATTAGTGCATACAACGTTTAACTTCGCAAGGACGATAGAGGTGAAGTTATGGCTAAAGGGAAGTTGGAACTTCGCGTGAAACATAACTTCGCTAGGTATGGAGAACAGTTACGCAGTTATGTTCCCAAGTGCACAGTAAATAAACGAAGATGAAGACATTAGACACAAGTGTTTATGCAGCGAGGTTGTTATATGAGCGAAGTTAAGATTAACTTCGCCTTAACCCTAACTTCGCCGCATAAATGTTGCAACAGTAATCGCCCAGTTGATTTGAAGAATGGACAATCAAACAATATCCATAGGTATAAGATATAGAGATTAAGGTTCCGAACTACCATAGTGTTACCAAAACAACCTCAAACGATGATGATCAGTGCTTCAAGGGTTTGCGAACCAAACTGATTTAAACTGACATTGTGGTGCAGAAAATCAACAATAAGATATAAATTATGATCCAAAAAAGGTTAATAAACCTTTATCGCACACGAGAAACGGATTAAAAAGAGATTGATTCACAAATTAAGTTCGCCGAGGGTTTACGAAGAAAAAGGTTTGACCAGTTTTGACCTCAAATGCCTGTTATATCATTTTTGAAAACCCCAGGGGTGAAGTTATGGTAACTTCGCCCAAGTAATTAAGTTCTCTTGAAAGGTAACTTCGCCACAGCGTAGTTAATTTTATAAATCAATTAAAAACGAGTAACCAAGATTTTAAAGAGGAAAAACCATAAGACAAACTACATAACAAAAGTTAAATAAGTAAAAACACGGGATCAAATTTCAGTCTTCCAGAAACCCTGCATGTTTATGAAAAGATCCTAACAGGAATCATACTAATTAAGAGGCTGTCACACAAATTCATGTTCAGCGTTATTATGACGTAGAGAAACAGGTTGTAAGCAGGTATAAAACTTAGTATGGTTTTCATTGCTTATATGTGATATAGAATAAGTTCAATTAAGCTCAAAATTTAGATATACATCACTTGAGAAGTTGTGATGCCTCCTATCTATTCTCAAGGCGTATTTGGCTTTCCCCAGATCACCCCGATTTGACTTCGACCCATAGTGTCTGATCAATCATTATACACGAGTTATCTCTTCGACACTTTCAATTTGCTTTCACAAGACTTAGTCGATGCTATATCTTTGATATTTGTGACTTGATGAACTTAGTAAGACATAACAATATTTAATAATAACTTTTTTTATAACGAATGCCTGCAAGTCCCGAATCTGGATCACTGCAGAAAACTAACACAATCTTCGCGGAGGATCAATACACTCACGGGCTCGTGTATGACTGGGTAATTACTTTTCTGCTTATCATTCGGAGAGATATATGTGGAGACATGCACATTTCAAAATGATTCTCCACAGTAAATCGAGTAGTTTTAGTTTGTATCACTTCCACTTTTACGCACCATAGAAAGCTACCATAACATACAATGACTGTTCTAGAGTCTTTTAGGCCTAATAACTTCACCGGTTTGGCACTCAAAATCAGTTAAACTATCACTTTCCAAGGTTGGATCAATTTTCACATTTAACATTAATTTTGAAACTTCTTGCGAAGTTATAGACTGAATAAGTATATCATTTCCCAAAAAAAAATAAATTCAGACGCCCCGATCAATTCGAAGTCTTTAGGTAAACGTCTATCCTAAAGATCCAGTGGATCAGCAGGACCAACCACATACGAATATGTGTCCCTCCGACTAAGTATAATCGACATAATTTTCAGCGAAGGAATAAAAACTCATCATAAACCGCCCCGGTTGCTTTAAGTTATTGGGTTAATGGCTATCCTTATAGTCTACAAGTAGATGTAAGGACCAAACATATTCAAGAATATGTCCTTCAAACTTAAGCTACCGACATAATTTTCAGCGATAGTGATGTTTTTTTTTCCAAATAAAAACACAAGAAAAACAAGGTTACTCGGGATTGATCATCCCATTAAGCTCAACAAGGTTTTGAAAACCGGTTCGGTCAAACGCTTTTGTAAAAAGATCGGCAAAATTATCCAGTGAATCAACCTTTTCAAGCACGATTAATGTCTTCTCAGCACAATCCCATATAAAGTGATGACGAATGTCAATATGTTTAGTTTTACTATGTTTAACGGGATTGTTAGTTACTGAGATTGCAGCAGTGTTATCAATGCAAATAGGAGTTTGAGTAAAATTCAGACCATAATCGCGCATTTGTTGTTGTATCCATAAAACCTGGGAGCAGCAGTTCGATGCTGTTATGTATTCTGCTTCGCAGGTGGATATGGCTACTGAGGTCTGTTTCTTGCATTGCCATGACACCAATCTTCCTCCACGAAACTGACAACCACCTGTTGTTGATTTCCTGTTCTGATTGCATCCTCCATAATCGGAGTAGGTGTATGCTACCAGATCCAGATCTCCTCCTTTTGGGTACCAAAGACCCAACTTGGGCTTTCCTTTAATATACCGCAAAATCCTCTTCACTCCCTTCATGTGTGATTCCTTGGGGTTGGCCTGAAAACGAGCACAAAGACAAACTGCAAACATAATATCAGGTCTAGAAGCAGTTAAATACATTAAAGAGCCTATGATTGCTCGATACTGAGTGGGATCCACATCTTCATCACTTTCTGAATCAGCACCCAGTTTGTGATTGACACAGATTGAAGTGTCAAACGGGGTGGAGTCGTCCATCTTAAAACGCTTGAGGACATCGTGAACATATTTAGTTAGATGAATGAACATGCCATCCTTCTTCTGATCTACCTGTAAGCCCATCTTAAAAGGTGGTGGAACCTCATTGTATCCAATTCCCCCTTTGTTTATAGGGGAACGTTGAACACTTAGGGCATGATCAAGCATCATGGAGGAATTCCTAAACTGTTCAAGCTTCCTATTTAATTCCACCACTTTTACTTGGTAATCAGCTATCTGTTTATCCTTTTTAGCTATAATTTTAGTCTTTTCTTCCACAACTTCATAGCTTAAATCGATGACTTGAATTTTCTCAGCAAGTGTGGCCTTAAGGCTTCTTATATCTTTCTCACTAGCCTTTAATTTTACCGAGAAACTATTTTCTTTATTTTTAGAATAGTGATGTTCCTCTTTTAACGTTTTTAATTCTTTATCCAAGCTAACATACTGATCAGTTAAAGCATTTAGTTGTTCAGACAATTTCTCACATTGTTCATATTGAGATTCTGAACATACCTCTGAGAGCTGATCGTTCACTTCTGCCATGTACGCTTGATTCTCCACTGACTCTTTGTCACCTCTTCCACTCTCGATGTTCACCAAATTTGCTTGTTCAATTACCTCCTCAACTTGTATATTTCAATTATACCCACCGTTCTGTTGAGATACCATAGCCTTTATTTCATTTACTCCCCCATTCTGTTGAGTAGGCCTGTTCTGACTTCGTTCGACTCTTTCATTTGTACACTCTCTATCAAAGTGTCCATTTTGTTAGCAGTTGTAGCAGCGAACCTTTGATTTGTCGAACCCCGGTCTCTCTCCAACGAAATTTCTACCAGTGTTCTTCATAAACCTCTTCACCCTTCTTACAATCGTTGCCATTTGCCACTGCAGATCCATTTCTTCCATGTTATCAGCATCTATCTGATCATAGTCCTCATCTAAGGTTGCAGGGTCAACTATCTTTCCTTTGATATAATTCTCATATGAGGCGATGAAAGAGGCATAAAGAGAAAATTGTTTTTCAGCTGATTTCACACTCATAGGCATCTGTGAGTAATTCTTGCTAGATGCACTGGCTGAGGAGTTGCCAGCTGAGAACTGCAGTTTTGACGAGCTGCTTCCACCCGCTACAAAGCATATGTCACCATCCATATTCATCATCATATAACCATCTTGAGTAGAGTTTGGTTCTCCTCCTGAGTAATACGCAGTTGATTCTGACTTAGAGCTTGAGTTTGGAGACCCTTTTGCACCATACATTCCCGGATCCTGAACCTGATCAGTAGGAGTCTATTTCCTTATCATATTTAGCTCATAATTGCGTAACTTATTGACCACCATTTCCAAATCAAAGGTTTCAAACTCTTTATCTTCTCTCATCAAAACTGTGTATATATCCCATTTTGGTGGGAGAGCATCCAGAAGCTTTTCTACAATTTCAGGCTCTGTGTACTTCAAGGAGTAGTTATTCAGTTCTGTCATCAAGTGATAGTATCATGTGATAATGTCATCAAGTGAATCATTCTTAAATCCTTTGAACACCGAGAATTGAGTTTTCAACAATTTTGACTTTGAGTTACGAATCCCGACATTGCCTTCATAGCGATTCTCTAACGCTTCCCATAATTCTCTGGCAGAATTGTACTTTCTGAAAGTATGTAGAATCTCTTGGGGGTAGTGCCATGGTGATTGCAGCTAGTGCTTTACTTTCAGCCTCATACATTTTCTTTTCATCCTCCTCCATATTATTGTACTTCTTAAGCTGCTCTCTACCTTCAAACATAGCTGCTGGAGGAATGTACTCATCTTGAATGCAGACCCACATTTTTGCATCTTGATATTTCACATACTGCTCGAACCTATCTTTCCACGCAACAAAATCAGTTCCTTTAAGTAGCTTTGGTGCTTTAGTTGCTGAACCAGCTTCAACTTCCATCTTTACCAGTTCAGTGATGTTTATTGAAGTCATACTTAACCGAAACGAGACCAAGAATAGAAACAAAATCTTCTGTGAACAGTGAACAGCGAAGTTATATCTTCGCCGAAAATCTTCGCTAACAACTTCGCTAGAACAATAACTTCGCTCGAAGTTATATCTTTGCCGAAAACCCTAGTTCCTATGTCGGCAACTTCGCTGGGAGCTCGGCTTTGATCTGCAACTCAGATTCTTTGATTTTGAAGGTTGTGGGGTTAACAATGAGGTGCGATTTGAAGGGTATAGTTGAGAAACAAACAAAAGAACGGTATATCAACGTGAAACGATTCCGAGAATAGTCTATCTGAATAACTTTAACACTCGTGTGATATTCCCGAACCACACAATCGCGAGCAAAAGCTCTGATACCAATTGTAGGTTCCCAGCCGGATCTACACAGGAGTATCTCGTAACACGAGGGTGAGGAATCCCCTACGTAGACGATACGAGTGTTTACATGAGTAATACGTAAATGACACGCAAACACAAAAGAATACTTGTTATATTGCAATATCGATAACCAATGATACCAAACACGTAACACCCAATGTCATAAAAAACACAGCCGTCCAAAGTTAATACAAAAGAGCCGAAGTTAGGGAATATATATGACGACAACTTCGCCTAATACGCTAGGCGAAGTTGTCCCTAACTTCGCTATCCCACAAGTTCGCCTAACACTAAAAGCAAACTAACAAGTTCAAACAGATAAGAACAATGTAACGATTACAGACACAATAAACACGAGATAAATGAACTACTGGCATCATGCACCAACATTAAATAACTGAAACATGGATCCGCACTTGTGTTCTAGTGGTAGGAAAGCTCGGGTTCTCCGGTGCATACTCAAAGTTCATTCTTCACTTGTCACTTTGGGTGTTTATTAACAATGAAAGATTTGAACTTAGCCATGCGAGGTTGTCAGTTCGGATCCCGAGCCCACCCGAGTGTTTGTCCCACCGTGTGTTACGCCAAAGAGTTCCGCTCTTGTGGCGGCACAATGACTGTCAAGTGGCAGTCGGCGGTATGGTTTCCGGAGGAATGCCAAGCCAAACTTTAAAGCCAAAGTGGGCCCGACTAAGACAGAGTGGGGCATCGGGACTCTCCGAATTAAAGAGTGTGATGGCTTTAACATAAAAATGAATAATAACTGAAACTTGGTTTTTGGACCGGTGAGGAGTGATAAAAAAATTATAGTAACTAATTAATTTATCTATTTCAAAGATGACACTTCACTTAAATCCATTTGAAAGTTAAAAACCAAACCAATGAAACCTAACATCTAAATTAGGTGACCTGTTATATTTTGGTGACGACTCAATCTGGCATGAAATCTTCGGTCACCTGGCCAACTAGTTAAAAATGTCCTTTTGATACGTAAACCAAAAATCTATGACCTCGGTGCGAAAACTTTCTAGACCCACCACTAGCTTTACGGGATCTCGTTTAATCAGCTTTATAGCTCCATGCCATAGATCGATGAGATGTATCTATACTACTAAAAAAAAAAGAAAAGAGAAGAAAGAAAGGTATTAGAAGAAAGTTCAAAATACATGCATGGATTGTGGCTCATTTTTAATGGCTTGTTCAACCCCAGATTTTTACAAAGATTGGGACCACTCGCACTGGCCCCATAACATAGGGAACTTAGTCAAAACTGGGATACCAAGTGCCGTGTTTCCACAATTCCACTTTCCATTACTAGAATTCGATTGGTTTAGACCCATCGCTATGGGGTGCTAAAAGGGCATTCGGCAGGCGTCGTTGGGCGCTCAACTCCACCAAGGGGCGCCCTTGGTGGTGGGGCACTGTCCTGCCCATCAATCCAACGGCCGGCGCGGATGGAATGTTTTTGGTGTGCCCCCCTCAACGGCTATAAAAAAATCACAAAATAGGGGCGTGTTTGTGTTTGTGTTTGTGTCTGAGTGATGCGTAAGAGCAGAGGATGTGTGGTGAAGAACGAAGACCGTTGGATGCAATGACATTGTGAAGTGCAGAAGCTGGATGGAGGAAATATCTAGTCACAAACCGCACGGAGGAAGCCATGGTCGCAGGTGACTGCCCAAGTTTCCTTCTTATGGAAGGAAAGGAAAGGAAAAGTTGTTGCTCTTTTTTTATATTAATTAATAAAGGTATAAAGTAACAAATGATCATGTCTGGATGTTGGGGGAACCTGTAACTATGAACTAGAATATCCTGATGATGGTAATGATACCCAGTCGTTTAATTGTCAACCTAAGCTATCTTGATAAATACTGATATATAGGATCGATTTATAACAACGATTGATCAAACAATATCTGTAAATTGATAATAATATGTGTGGTTCGTTCGTTACAAACTGAATGATCAGATATCTGTTTATATATACACGATACATACATACAACTATAAACTAATAACATATTTGACCCTTGTACTATATTTACATTGGCATACTAAACTAAAACATAATATAAATAATAAATGACTATGACCCTCCGAGTTGTGTTCGATTTGAGTGTGATTATATCCAACAATCACACCCTTAATCATGATCAACTTGTAGTAGGTCTTTGACGCCAAGTAGTTCCCTCATTGTGATGAACTTGATTCTTGGTAGCGCCTTTGTTAAGATGTCAGCCTTTTGTAATTCTCCAGCAATGTGTTCCACAATTATTTGTTCATTTTCAATGCATTCTCGTATGAAGTGATAACGAGTATCTATGTGCTTGCTTCTTCCATGAAACACGGGGTTCTTAATTAAGGCTATTGGTGATTGGTTGTCAACCATCAAGGTTACTCTTTCTTCTTTCCATCCTATTAAAGCACTAAGTAATCTCTTTAACCACAATGCTTGACATGCTGCTGCGGTTGCTGCCATGAATTCTGACTCGCATGATGATAATGCTACGGTAGGTTGTTTCTGAGTGCACCAACTGATATGAGAGTTTCCAAAGTAGAATACTATTCCTGTTGTGCCTTTCCCTTCTTCAGTGTTAACTCCATAGCTACTATCACTATAACCAATTAACTTGCATCCTCCATTGCTTTGATAAGTTATACCATATTCTTTTGCTCTTTTGATATAACGGATAACTTGCTTGATTGCTTTGAGATGATGCTCCTTTGGTTCTTGCATGAAACGACTAAGTAATCTTACAGAATAACTTAAATCTGGTTTCGTGTGAAGGAGATATCTTAGGCATCCTATTAGACTTCTATACTTGGTGGGATCAACTAGTTCTCCACCTTCAACTTTTGTTAGTCTAATTCCTGGATCCATTGGTATCTTTGTATCATTGCTCTCAAGCATTTCTGAGTCCTTGAGAATCTTGTTCACATAACCAGTTTGTTTAATTGAGATATCACCCCTTGTTTGGGTGACTTTTATACCTAAGTCGCTCATTTCGAATTTTCCATCCATTTGTTATTTGAACTTGTCAATTTCATTCTTCGGTGATCCGGCGACAATCAAATCATCAACATAAACTCCAACTATCATATTAGAGTTTGAACTTGCCTTGGTATAGACTGCTTGTTCTAACGAACACTTTTGAAATCCAAGTGACTTCAACGTGTTATCTAACTTTACATTCCATGCACGTGGTGCTTGTCGTAGTCCATACAAAGATTTGAAAGTTTGTAAACTTTTCCTTTGTCTTGTGGTTTCACAAAGCCTTCAGGTTGAGAAACATACACTTCTTCTTTCAATTCTCCATGTAAGAATGCTGCTTTAACATCTAGATGGTGTATTTCCCATTTGTTATAAGCAGCTAAGGCTAAAATTAAACGTACAGTTTCTATTCGTGCTATAGGGGAAAAGACTTCTCAAAATCTATCCCATGTTGTTGTACATAACCCTTTGCTACTAGACGTGCCTTGTGTTTTATTATATTTCCACCTGCGTCTCTCTTGGTCTTGAATACCCATTTCAAACCTATTGCTTTATGATCCTTGGGTAAATCGGTCAAGATCCAAGTCTTGTTCCTATTGATTGAATCTAATTAAATTTTCATAGCTTCAATCCATTTTTCATCTAGTGCTGCCTCCTTATACGTTCTAGGTTCTTCTTCAACTAGTAACAATTCATTTTTATCTAAAACTACTTCTGGTGCTCGAGCATAAATATCTTCTAAACTTTGAAATCGTAATGGTGTATGATCATAAGGTTTAGAGGAGCTTGCAGATGTTTCAGAGTCTGGTTCGTGGGTGTACGATTGTGGAGTGATTGGTGAATTTGGTGGATTAACGGGTGAATGAGGTGCTTCTTCGTCTTCATCATGATTGCTAACTTCAATGTGTTCAGACTGAGGTGGTAGAATTGTTGTTGAACCATCTTCAACTATAAATTATGTCCACTCGTTTTCTTCTTGATTATTACCTCTAGCATCCTCCTTCCAATTCCAAAACTCATTTTCTTTAAAATGTACATCCCTACTTACACAAATTCTATTTGTTCTAGGATCAAATAGTCTATATGCTTTT
This sequence comes from Bidens hawaiensis, assembly GCF_021521415.1. Classification (NCBI taxonomy): domain Eukaryota; kingdom Viridiplantae; phylum Streptophyta; class Magnoliopsida; order Asterales; family Asteraceae; genus Bidens; species Bidens hawaiensis. The sequence goes on from NW_027506289.1 coordinate 82,796, forward strand.
GATCCTGGTTCACTACCTAAATATACCATTTCAGTGCTTCTATCATCCAATTTATTTAAGTGTGGTAGTAACACTTTTGCATATGCCTTACAACCAAAAACTTTAAGATGCTTCAAATTTGGCTTATCACCTTTAAGCGCTTCAAAAGGTGTGCTATTAACTAAAGCTCTGGTCGGTGTTCGGTTTAGGATGTAGACAGCATGTCTTACTGCTTCTGCCAAAATATCTGAGACATATTACTTGCCTTTAGCATACTCCTTGTAGCAGATAGTATTGTTCTATTTCTTCGTTCTACCATGCCATTCTATCGCGAGGAGTATGGTGCACTAAGTTGTCTTGCTATTCCATTTTCTTTACAGAACTTGGAGAAATCTTTGGACATGAATTCTCCACCTCTATCGGTTCTAAACATCTTCAATTTAGTTCCTAACTCTATTTCTATCATCAACTTAAATTCCTTAAATGTCTCAAACGCTTGATCTTTTGATTCGAGAAAGTATACCCACATGTACCTTGAACAGTCGTCGACTAATAAGAAAATATACTTTTTCCTGAATGAGTTGATGGCGAGATAGGACCACAAAGATCTCCTGAAACTAAATCTAACGGTTTAGTTGATCTTGATTCGGCTTGCCTTGGAATTGGAGATCTACTATGCTTTCCAAGTAAGCAGGCATCACAGACTTGTGAGGAGTGTGTAATTCGAGGTACTCCGTTAACTAACTTCTTCAGTGTCATGTCTTTAATCTTGTTAAAGTTCATATGACAAAGTCGCGCGTGCCATAGCCATGCTTCATCTTGCAAATTTACTAACAGTGAGATGGGTGTACCAATCTTCAAATTAATTATGTAAAGTCTATTCTTCGATCGTTCGACTTTCATGAGAAGTGTTTCCTTTATGTCATACAAACGTAACTGATTGTATTCCATAACGACTTTACATCCGATTTCTGTTAGTTGCCCTAGACTCAAAATATTGCTTTTAAGACTGGGAATGTAATAAACATTGATCACAACTCTTTGCTCCATGTTTTTACATTCCAACAATATTGAGCCCATGCCTTTTATTTCTACATACGAACCATCACCAAAATGAACATTCCCACTGATCTTCTCATCTAATTCAGTGAAATGTTCTTGTGAACCGGTCATATGGTTGCTAGCACCATTGTCGAGATACCACATGCTTTCATCAGTTAACCTATAGTTACTGGTCTTGATCTCCTTTTTGTTTAAGAAAACTACTTGAGTATCAATATGGTCTTCACGGATTGCCATTAAAAAGGGTTGGCTCTTCGTCCTCTTGCACTAGATTGGCCTGATCTTGTGCATGATCCTTTTGAGGGCAATTTGAAGAATAATGTCCAAGTTTGCTACATTTGTAACATCTAACCTTACTAGTGTCATTAGTGAACTTCCTTTTATTTTGGTTAGAATCTTTGGACGGTTCTTGAGTGGAATCTTCCCGGAATGATTATGGTGTAAACCGTCCACGGCCTCGGCCTCGTGGATTGAACCTCCTACTTCCTCATCTTGCATTTGATTGTCCACGGCCATGATTACCGTCATGCCATGTGAACATCAACTTATCCTGATTTTCAACTAGACTACCTTTCTTTGACTTGATTCGTTCCTCGAAAGTTTTAAGTCTTCCGATGGTTTCGTCTAAAGTCATTTCATTTAAATCCGAGTACTGTTCTATTGATGCTAGTATTTGGATGAATTTTTCTGGCACGGAGTTAAGTAACTTACGTACTAGGGTTGATTCATCAAAAGTTGATCCTAAACCGTTTGCTCTAGAAACTATGGCGTTCAACTTAGCGGTGAATGAATCAATAGATTCATCTTCTTTCATTTGCAACAATTCGAATTCGGATTTAAGGGTTTGTAACTGTGCCTTTTGCACACGATCTACTCCTACGTGTCTAGTTTTCAACGTGTCCCATATCTCTTTTGCACTTTGAAACTTGCAACACCAAATCTTTGGGTAATGATTGAAAAAGATAGGCGGTGTCCATCCTATCTTTCTTCACATCGGGTTCTGTGGTTTCAAGCGGTTCAATCATTCCCCAAAGGCCATTTGCCTCTAATATGGTCTTGATACGTATTGCCCAAACCGTATAATTTGTCGATTTTAAGATTGGGCATTGAAAACTAGAAAGTGTTGCCACTTCCTTGTAATATATCACCGGACCAACATTCTGATTTGTGTTTGACATACTAACAATTTTCATCAACAATTCAATTCTAACGGGGAATCCTATAAATCACTATGTTTTCAATAATCTACGGTTTCTATAATAATCCAACAACATAAAAGAATTTTGATATCTAGTAAAACAAAAAACGAAATAAATTTCCAAAATTGGATTAATAAACCTGATGATGACGGCTTCTAGAAGTGAACAGATTCTGAGTTTCTTCTAGAATAATGATGAATCTGATGTATCTTTGACTTTTGTGATTTTGATTCGAATTTTGACTTTCTGATATGACCAGCGATGAACAACAATGAACAAGTCTGGGTCGTTAGTTTTCCAAATCTTGTTTCAATTAACGGTTATTGCCGGGATTAAATCCAACAATAAATTGAAAAGAATTTCTTGAAACGGGCCAGAATTTGTTTGAAGCGTGTCGGGGAATTCACCAATAACGGATCAATCGAATTTTGATTTGGGTTCCTGACTATTGTGAGAATTTCAATATGAAATTACTGAACTTGATTGAGATAGACTGGGACAGGGATTCAATCTTCAATCTGCCTGTGCATGATAACCAGGGATGATGAGGGTTAATCAATTGTTGATAATCCTATGCTCTGATACCAATTCTTGATAAATACTGATATATATGATTGATTTATAACAACGATTGATCAAACAATATCTGTAACTTGCTAATAATATGTGTGGTTCGTTCGTTACAAACTGAATGATCAGACATCTGTTTATAGATACACGATACGTACATACATACAACCATAAACTAATAACATATTTGACCCTTTTACTATATTTACATTGGCATACTAAACTAAAACATAATATAAATAATAAATGACTAAAGTGACCCTCTGAGTTGTGTTCGAGTTGAGTGTGATTATATCCAACAAGCTATATTATTATACTCAAATTTTAGGAAGAAGCAAATTAATCACCTCTAGGTGTTATTCTAGGTAAGCAATATTCTTGGTGAAACTTTCAATTATTTTAGTTCTACGTTCATACATGCAGTGACTTCACTTTGAAATTCTGGTTATAAAAGATTGAAAATTTATCTGGTATATCAGTTTCGAGAATTAATATGCTCATTTATTTTAAATTGTTAATTTTCAAGTGTTAGTATATGCATGGGGTTGCTTGTCCTAGCAAAGTTCATCTATGAATTACACAAACTAATCAAAAAACAATAGCCAAAAGACAAAAGGCGATTTTTTAAGCGAAATGGTGGTCTGCTTCTTAAACAAAGAAACAACTAAAGAGGGGTTTGTTGATAAAACCATGCTTTTCACCTTGAAGGAGTCGGAGATAGCCACTGACCATTTTAACGAGAGTGGAATCCTTGGACGAGGAGGTCAAGGAACTGTGTACTCTGATGCCCGGAAACGCCTGGAACCCACCGTACCCCGTCCCAGAAACTTGCCGGGGACGGAAACGCCTACGGGACGGCTGCGGGACGTTTTCATAACGTTTCCTGAGATTTGGGGACGTTTCTTGACCGCTTCGATAAGTCAAAGGGTGTTTTCATACCGTTTCCAGATTTTGGGGACGTTTTTTTAAGGTTAGTTCAGGAGTAATTCTTGTAAGTTATGGAGCTATTTACGTGAGTTTCCAGAAAAGAGTCGATTCATATATCCCAACCCTATTCAGTCGATTCAGCCGGATCTTGAAAACGGTTTGATTGATAATATTTGATTACCTTTGCCTTAGAAGATGTATGAATTTTGAAAGACTTATGATTGATTATCATTCGAAGATGTATGAATTTTGAAGTTTACATCAACGTATGAATACATTTTGGGCTTTGTGGTACATTATTTATAATATATATTTATTTATTATATGTATTTATTTTCGTACCCGTTTCTTGATGTTTTGAGTTTTCCCGTTTCCTGTTCCCGTACCCGTGACCGTTTCCCGTTCCCGTACTAGTTCCCGTGCAACATAGACTGTGTATAAAGGCATGCTATCGGATGAGAGGATTGTAGCTGTCAAGAAAGCAAATATTGTAGATGAAAGCCAATTAGAGCAATTCACCAATGAGGTTGTGATTCTGGCACATGTTAATCATAGGCATGTGGTCCAACTAATGAGATGTTGTCTAGAGACAGAGGTTCCTTTACTTGTCTCTGAATTTGTCTCAAAAGGAACCTTGTATGCTTATATTCAAGATACTACCTCTGAGTTACCACTCTCTTTGAACATGAGATTGCAAATTGCTATCGAGGTTGGAAGAGAAGTTTCTTACTTACATCCAAGAACCACATTCCAATATACTACAAGGACATGAAGACCACTGATATACTTTTGGATGAAAAGTATAGAGCCAAAGCTTCTGACTTTGGAACTTCAAGGTTGGTATCAATAGATCAAACTCCTTTAAGTACCTTAGTGAAAGGAACATGTGGTTACTTTGACCTAGAATACTTCAAATCGAGTCAGTTTGTTGAAAAGAGTGACGTCAATAGTTTTGAAGTTATTTTGCTTGAACTTTTTACTAAAGAAAAGCCAATATCCTTAACTAGATAGAATTGACAGGGAAAATGGAAAGTGCTTGGTGGCCTCGAGGAGGTAAAGACCATTCATTAGATCACAATGAACTTGTGGCTATTCAGAGAAGGGGTCTGCAAGACACATGTGTTTTTAGATAAAAGAACAATACCATCGGTATCGGAACATAATCTTGACACAGAAAAAAGATTATTTCTGAAATGTGGTACTAAAAGAACATTTGACAAAGAAATATTATCAGTTAAAGGAACAATCCCATATTGATGGACTGTGATGGATGTGCCATTAGAAAGAGTGACGAAAATTGGATTTTTGAGAGAAGAAACGCTTGAAAACAAATTTTGATCATTAGCACTAGTGTCAATGATCCATTTGGAACAATATTTTAAAGAATCGCAAGACATTATACCTCGGAAAGAGTCTTGATTGATGGTTATGGCATTGTTAGCAGCATAAGTAGTTGAAGGACCAGATTGAACTTTATTCTGCCGCAATAAAGCCATCAAGTCATGATATTATTGCTGAGTGATACATTTGTTGATCATATTGATTTTGACCACACTTTTCTTGTTCTTCAGCAAGGTTAGAAAACTTCTTTCTTTTAGTGAACTTGAAAATTTTTGGAAACCAGCTTGTAGCATTTGTTCACTAAATGCCCATTTCTCTTACAATGAGTGCACACTAAAATTCTCCTATTTTCCCCAGTTCCTCCACTTGCAGGACCTCCACTAGTTGCATTCATGGATGTAGAAGATGTTGTATAATCGGTGGTGGTGTGAATTTATTTTTGCTTCTCATATTGCATCATAATAACATTTACACAGTTGATAGAAGGAAGATGTTGCATCATTATAATGTTACCTTTGATTGTGTCAAGGCCAACAAGAAATTGTATAAGCCTTTGATCCTCATCTCTCTTAGCAAAAGAATGAGCAGCTCCACAAGTGTACGTGGGAATGATATTAATCGCATTAAGCTCATCCAAGTTTGATTTCATTTTGGCAAAATAGGTAGCAATATCACTGCTTCCTTGACCGATTTGGCAAAGATTCTTTTGCAACTGGTAAAACTTAGCACCATTTTCCTGACCATAACGAGAATTAAGCATATTCCAAAGAATCTAAGCAGTTTCAGCATACAAAACACTATAGATCACCATGTTATTACAACATAGCGAAACAACCAGTTGTTGCTCGTTCTCCGGCATGGTTAAAGTGTCGTTGATGAAACCGAGCTTGTTTTTGGCTGAAAGAGCAATCTTCATTGCTCTTTTCCAAGCTCCAAAACTAGTTTCATCAAAGAATTTGGAAACGAGGAACATACAGGGATGATTAGAAGGGTGACGATAAAGAGGATTCGAGGAATCAATTGTCACATTTTGGACAACATAACTGCTTAAGGCTGCCATTAGAACACGAGAGAACAAAAAAAAATGCACAAGAAGAAACAAAAGAGTTATACGCTAAAAGCAAGCGTACAAGATATACGCTGTATTAGAACCAACGTATAAGATCGAAGACTTATATGGCGGAGAAGAGGAAAAGAGGAATATATGCGCCGTGTAAGTAGAAAAACTTATACAACGTATAAGTGGATCAGGAAGAACTTTGACAAAAAGTTGAGTGAAGATGAATGAGAAACAATCTAAAACTTTGAGAAACATATTAAAACCAAGAACATGATATGTTGAGAAAATTTGGTGAAGATTGAACGGTTAATCTTCTGAAAAGAAGAAAAGAGATTAAAAAGAGATTTATCAAGAATATAACAAGATAAATACCCTAAGAAAAATATGAACGATGAAAAGAGAATGATAGAAAGATCAACAAGAAACAACGGATGAAGAGAAAAACCAGTGAATAGAGAGAAACCGCTTAAAAACGAAGAGTATGACTAACAACCTTGCTCTGATACCATGTAATCATAGAAAACAATAACACATAAATAAAAGAAGAAATGAAGTATGGAAGAAAACTTTATTATCTTAGAATGAAAAACTACACATACAAGAAACAAGAAAACTATTTATATAGGCAACACATATCCGGCGTATATGTGTGGGCGTATATGTATTCATGGCGTATAAGTCTTATGCACTCACAATTTGGTGAACATGGAAATTTAGCTAACTACTTAATGTTTCCTATGGAAGAAGCTCGTGTGATGTTCATATTTGATTTGGCAATTATAAACGAGGAGTCAAAGGGTGTGGTCTTGGAAATAGCCAACTTGGCAATGCGATGTTTGAATGTCAATGTGAAGCACATGCCAACAATGAAAGTAGTAGCCATAAAGTTAGAAGGCATGAGAATGTCAGAGGCGCCTTCTACAGTCCAAACTAGTTTTAGACACGCTAATGATAATGAATATCTTCATATGTTTACAAATGATGGGTCAACATCAACTACAATGAGTTTCACCTACAACATTAATGAGTAATTTGACACGCTATGTTATAAAATGATGTTTAATCAAGTTTTGATTCCTCCAATTGTTTTTATAAATAAGTTGTATGTTAAGACTAAAAGCATTCTCAACCGATCTCCTAAAATTATGTGAAGGGAATTTGCCAATTATAGGGTGGGGTTGTGAGTGATTGTGAGTATAAATTATACGATGAAGAGAGAAAATATAGAATTTTTTTTTTTAAATTTGGGGAAACTTTGTTTGCCCTTATTTATTTTTAAATTTTTGTTGGATTAGTTGTGAGTATGGAGAAAGAAAACTGTAATGATAAAGGTATAAAAATATTATTTAATTGAACAGGAAAGAGAAATGTAATATATTTTGGTGTAATTATAGAGATGGAGACAGGGGACGGACCGGAAATGCTCTAAAATATGCATCTATTATCTTCCTTTTCTTTTTGTGTTTGGCATTTTTTGATTGATTATTAATTAACACAAGCGGTGGGTCTTTTGTGTGTAACATTTTTGTTTTAGCCTCCACGCTTGATGCTGTTGACCCGTTGCAGATATTATCATGGGCCAATTATCATTGCCACGTGCAATTAGTGGCGAATCCAATAAGTCATGTGTGACCTTAACTTAATTAGCTGAAGCAGCAAAACAAGCCGGCAAATGGTAGGGTAATGTCAAGTGTAGATAAGAAAAACAGGCGGGCTGGGTAAGGCGACATGTTGTGTCATAATGGGATCAGGTTAATACGAGTCAACTAAAAAAGTTATTTTGGTTCGGGTTGGAACAAGTTTGGGTCAGAACGGGTTTGGATCAGAACGGGCTTGAGTTAGAACGTGTTGACATAGGCAATTCAGATACACTATATCACATAATAGCATACAGAAAGGAAACACCATCTTTTGAATCACTTTAGCCTTTATGGGTGGGTTTTTAACCGACCCGACCCAAACAAACCAAACCCGAACCCGGTTAAATCGTTTTCCAATTAACCCAAACCGAACAAGGGATAATCTGAACCCAATATGATTTAAATGGTTAACTTTTAGGATATAGGTTTAGGATATTTAGTTAACCCAAATAACCCGATTATGGGTTTACGCTTAAATCTTTAGCAAGAAACTTTGACGTAATCTCTATTTCACAAACAACGCTGCTAATATGCTATCCACAATTTCGAACTGCAACTTGACTTCCCCTGCTCTAACCCATCTCCCTCTCTCTCTCTCTCTCTCACACACACACACACACACTTACTTTGAGTTGAGCTTGGATTTTAGTTAAGAGTCTGTAGTTTTAACTAAATAGAACTTATTTTATAGTGACATGGTGTGCATGCAAGGGTTTGGAGATATGTGTACACCGAGGGGTCAGTGCATGTTTGGAGTTCGTTTATAGGAAGATGAATGTTTGACAAAACTAGCTGATGGCTGGTAGCTGGTGGTTGGTGGTTAGTGTCAGGAAGTTGTAGTTTTTAGATATGTGTAGGTGTTTGGCAGAGTAGCGGGAACTTTTAATAAATTACGTAAAATGACCAAAATGAGCATAATTAAAAAAATCATAATATTAAATGTATATATCTTGGAGGTTTATTAAGTAAAATTAAATACTAAATGCTTGTAGCCTTTTCTAACCTAAAAGCTTCAAGCTCATTTAACCAAACAAGAATTTTTATTAAGTAGGAGTTTTTTCTTAAAAGCTTGAAGCTATAAGATCCTAAAATCTCCCTACCAAACATACCTTTCTACTAAGCATGTCAAGTCACAAGCAGATCAAGGATGGCCAAACATAGGAAATGGTGGAGATCGATGATGGAACCATTGTGCTCTAAGGTGTGATGATGGTTTGTCTAAGGCAATTGCTAGTAACCAACATTCATCATATCTATACGGTTTTCAGGTGTCACTATAGTATTTAACCTAATTTGTGGTGATACATGGTAGGGCTGTTACGTGAGTCATGCCTGAGGTTTTGCCGGCTCATCTTGAGACAAACCTGAAAACTTGAAACACACCAAAACATGACACTAACTCGAAAATTTTGTGGAAAAAATATTAATGTATGTAACATGTTTACATTTAAGCTCGACATTATAATGTTGATCATAAAACACATGAGCAGTTGAAGTTATAACTAAAACTTATTCATATTAAGTACAATATTAATTGGGGTAAAGAAGTCAACATATGTCATGTTGAATTAAAAATGACCCGTTTAGGCAAACATAGTCAACAAGTTCAACCAATCCAAACCCGTTTAGGTTAAGCCTAAAACTGTAAATTGTTTATTTTGTGTTGTTGTGTTTCCATTGTTGATATGTAGTTATAATATTTGTCCATATTTCATTGGCACTTGCATTCACATCCTAACCTTACATTTTGATTAATGTACCATGATAATGATATGTAATATCCTCAAAATTACTTCAAATTTGACAACTTAATAAAAATGAAGGATCTAAAATTTCTTCAAAACAAGTAATGGAAAATACAAAATATGGAGGTGGAAGCATCCATATTGATGAAATAAGAAAAGTGGATTCATCTCACATTGAAAAAAGGAAGAAACTGGAATCATTCCACAATAGAATAAATAGGAAAGAGAAACTCCTTCCACATTGATAAATTATAAAACTTATAATCTCCTTATAAAGAGATGATTTCATATAATACTATTCTTATGTGGCAAGACACACTTAGTGGTCTTAGCAAGAGTGTGAAGCACGCGACGTGCACTGGTGCAATGTGGCGCTTTAATGGCGCACTTTGCACTTCGCCCGCTTGAGAGCCAACTTAGTATTTTTGGAAAGTACAAGGACCAAAAGTGAAAAATCTAAGATTTTGACCATTTGCATTACGCGAAGGAGCAGCTTTAAAATCTTCGCGATACGCGAAGGATAAATAAAAAAACCCAAGAAAGGGCGGTATCGCGCTATGCGAAGAACCCGCCCATCTTCTCTTCGCGCTACGCAAAGTAGCAATTATGCATGTGTGACACATGTGGACACGTGGCAGCACGTGTCAGACCACGTGGTGCCACATGGCAACCAGTCGATGACTCAACTAATTTGAGGTCGGTTCACGCTACGCGAACGAATTAATCCCTTCCCCTTCGCGCTACGTGAAGGAACTTAAAATTTACTATAAATAGGGGGTTCATGTATCTTACACCAAAACACCTCCATTTACACACAATTTACCTCGTTTTGTGTGCCGAGCATCGTAGTACGTGCCTAGTCCCGATCCTCCGATGGTTTAAGCCCCAATGCGCGATATAGAGTAGAAGTTCCGCTCTTTCAAGCTTAAGCATATAAACTCCGAATACTGATGGTCGGGTAAAAGTCATGTATATTATTATATTATTTGTTTACTTTTAGTTTAAATATTTTGTGAACTTTGGTATTTCAAGCGTGTTTATGTGTTTCAGGATACTGGACGTTAAGGACGCTCATCGGGATGAATTATGGGCTTGGAACGAAGATATAGAAGATTCAATCCTAGGAAAAATCTTGAAGCTTGAAGACAAAAAGAGAATATAATAACGGGATGCATTATAGTCGATGTTGCACCTAATGCTTAATCTAAATATTAGATATTGTATTAGAGAAGACTCAATCTGCCCAATACTATACGCTAGGAATAACTTTATTAGGGTAGTAGCCCAGATGTTAAAGGAGGGGGGGTACATAACTAATAGGGTTCAGGCTTATACGATTCATGTTATCCCCTCGAAGCCCCTATTGCCTACCTAGAACTCCTAAATACACTCTTTAACTAGAGGAAGCGCAAATGGTGTAACTGGGCTAGACTGCTGATTTTATGGAGTAGTCTGACTCTGGGAAAGAGACTCTCATCGAAGCTGAGAATAAACATGTTGCGCCGGGTGAATGGAATCCTCTGAGGTCAGCTGAACAGGCTGGTAATCGGCAGAAGATGCGGAGCAAAGCTACTTGAAGTTTGTGGCTGACCCGTAACATTAACTGCAGAAGAATGCAGTTAGAGTTGATGAATAGGAGAAGGCCGCAATACATCTCCATCATCATTCTCCCCCGGGGCTTATTAATTAGGTTAAGGAAACGATGAAACGCCCAAGTTAAAAATAATACTCAAGGATACATCGAGTCTCTTGGATTTCACGTCGTAGCGTCTATACCCGGACTGAGCATATCCAACAAACACACAAGTGGTTTCCTTGGGGACAATTTCTCTCTTAACTGCGTAGGAATATGAACAAAATACATGCACCCAAACTCTCAAAAATGCCTATAGTACTGCTTCACTATGAAGTTTGTGAGGTGCTGCTGCAGCTTCTTCCCTCTCTCTTCCCCCAAAAAAAGTTAAAGATGCACCGTCTCTTCTTTATGCACATCCATATATATAGCAGACACAAAGGTGTACAATTCCCTAAAAATCTGCGGCCTTCGCTGTAGGTTTTCTTACATGCTCTAGTGGCTGGAAAAGGCAGGGGAGAACGAATGGGTCAGGAATTTTCTGGTTCCGAAAGACTCGTGGATCTTGCAGTTTCGATTATCTTAGAAAGAATAAGAGGAGCCTTCATAGAAAAAGTTAAAGATAAAAGGCAGATGACGCCCAGCTTGAATCGAGATCAAGACTCCATACAGGCTCGCACTAATAGCGGAGAGACCGAAAATTGATTGAAAAGTCGCAGCCCTGCCGCCCCTAGCCGCCTACCTACTCGTATTCGTAGCTCGATCGGAGGTCACGATTGTGGTCCGCCGGAAAAACAGAAGTTGTTAGTATTAAGTGATACATGATTTGCTAAGTAGTGCGCCACTACCGTAGCTAGTGGAAATAGCTTAATTGGTAGAGCATAGCCTTGCCAAGGCTGACATTTAGGGTTCAAGTCCTTCCTTCCACTCCCAGCTTCGTCGTTAGTGGAACAAGTGTGCGCCCATTTAGATATCAGGGTGAGCGGCAAGTAGCCCCTTGTATAGGGTTCCATAAATCTATCTTCCTAATAAGAATAAAGGTCAAGACAAAGCCTAGTCCTAACAAGTCATCGTTTTGTCAGACCTTGCGCTAAAACTAGCCTTTTCCTTTACTAGTTAGGGGCTGCTAGTTGTAGTACGCATTATACTAGTGAATAGGAAAAGTGAATTGAGATTACTAATAACGTATGGAGGTTGAGGATAGAACATGTTCTGTCCCTCGTCCTTATCTCCTTCGTCGGAGACTGCAAATGACGGGAATCCTTTCGATAAAGAAGAGGTATAAGCATTGCTTCTCGATCCAATCTGTCTCCCCTGTCCTCCCCAAAACACTATTGATATGAAAGAGACCTCTCGTCATAGAGAAGAGATCTAAAATCTGGGTCCCCTCGATCACCCTACCTTGAACCTGAATTGGTAGAGAGAGATGAACCCGCACCACATTTTATAACCTTTGAACCAAAAAACCCAATTAGAGATGGAATTATAGAACCTAAACCACTCCGTTGAGAGCTCCGTGACTCGTTCAACGGAAGGTCCACAAATGATTGCCATTCTCTCCCTATCTGTCTCTTGATCCCTCATTCCACTAATCCTTCATTACTTTACTGATTCTTTAAGGAAAAAACTCCCTTTTGGTCTTATTAGCGCAGGTGTTCGTCAACGACGAAAGGCGCTTAAGACTCGAAGGGCTAGGCCTCGGGAGGGCTTTCAGCGACTGGGTAGGGTGGATTATAGAGCTAGGGGCTATTGTTTGTCCATTGGGATGGGACATTGATGACCGAGCCATCGTTAATGAAAAGTGACAAAAGAAAAACTTCTCCATCGCATAATTAACCGGTATAGGATTAAAGACCAGGTCCAGGATTCGAGTCAAATCAACATTCCCTCTCGTCTAAGGGTGAGGCAAGGAATTCAAGCAAATTCTCGTTATTCAATCTCTTGGCTACTCAAGAAGTTGGACTAGCTGCTCCTCCGACCTGGAGTAGATTCTAGTGGAAGGGTAGGGTAAAGCCTTGCAGTAGGAAGGTGTTCGTTGCTGGGACGGGTCCAAACGGGACTAAAGGGAGGAGGAATTTAGTAATCCTCTCATTATGGGGATTCATCATTGGCTAGGGCTTTCGAATCAAATCATGGGCATCTGCAATTAAGAGGGGGCAATAGATCGTTGATGGAAGAGCCATGTTAGTAAACGCCTATTGGGACCTCTATGGATTATGGATTCGACTAGAGGGACTCCTATAGCAGCAAATTAGTATAAAGGACCCCCCCCCCGCGCAGGAGCCGCGAACCGGATTGACCAATAAATGATAGGCCCGAGGGATGGGCTTCTTCGACTAATAAATGATCCATGGGCCTACCTAACACAGATGTCTTGGGAATAGGGAATTGGTTGATCAGAAAGCTCGGGAAGGAGTAGGACATTCCACAAAATTCCGATTCTCTAGCCTATCAATGCCCAATTTTTCATCGGGGTGAATTCTAAGGTTCACGAATCTGACCCACCAGTAGACCACGAATCTGAACCAAAAGGAATTGCAAATAAGAGAAGAATATGTGTGTACTATGGAGTGGGGTGACTATTTTGAATCTCCTCTTCTCTATCTCCCCCTTTTTACCTTCGGCTATTACCGGCCCAAAATTGGATTTGTTTTGAAAACAATACAACCAAGGTGGCGTTCATTCAATCAAAGCTTTTATGCCCTAGTACTAATGACTCTCTTTGGAAAGAAAGGAATGCAGGGAACAAGTCTTTCGTTTCCACTGGTTCTTAGAAGCTTTCAATCACAGCTCCTACCGTACTGATTCTCCCTCTCGCATTGGTTTCGCATGAATCAGATAATGAGCCGATGCTGCTAGCGACTTAGATCCTGTGAGAAAGCAGAAAGTTAGGTGCCCGCAGCTACTTAAAAAAATTGAAAGGAGTGATGTTAGCCTAGAAGTAAGCACTCCTTTTACTCTTTAGGAATCTCCTAGAAATCTTATGATGAAGTGATGGGAAAGAACAAGTAATCCCTACCTTCCCTAGAGAATTGAGAAGAGATTGAAGTTAGATTAGTTTGAGTAGAGAAGAAAGTCTAGCTTCCCTAGCTAACAATCTCTTACAATAATTGGGTTACATTCATTCCCTGTGAACAGAGAAGCAAGCCACCTTCACCAAGCAACCTCTTTAGATCAGGACTTGCCATAATTTTCCCTGGTGACTGATTTGATTGGTTGCGCAACGATGCCTTCTTCTTTCTACTCCAACTTCCTTCACTCAAGATGGTACCATAAACGTGGTCTAGGAAATCTCATTTAGTAGTAGTTTTAGTCAGACCAAGGAAGCAGCAAGACATAGTGTGGTAGTTCGGTTCCAGGTCAGTTCCTGTTCAGATTGAGTAACGGTGATTGAAGGAAAGCAATCGGTAGCTCGTGATTTTTATAGTTAATAGGGGTTGTGGCAGGCGAGTATGCTTTCCTTTAATTAACCCAGCTCTATCGGTACTCCTTTAAGGGCGCACAAGCCTAAGTCTCAAATCGGACAGGTGTCAATCTTGTAGTGTTGTGATGTGACGGTAAGGATAGATGCGGTGTGGTTGCTTGCCCAAGGGGTGTAGTCTATAGTACTTTCATGAAGGAATGGTGGATCATTAGCGCCTGGTGCAAAGGCTCTTTCTTTCGCGTATGCCGCTAGGGCGCTTATCTGAACTATCGTAGTGTTTCAGTGAAGAGATAAAACCCATCCAAAAAGGCTACTACAACCTTAGGATTTGTCTCTCTCTTCCTGCTACTCCAAAGCCAGCTACTAATTGATGCAAAAGAAATAGATCAATCAAATCATATCATACACAGAGAGGGAAAATGCTCCTCTAATACAACTAAATGACTGCTCGATGATCAAGGATGGAGTGCATAGTTGAATCAGTCAAGTAACATAGTGAGGGTAATAGTACTTTTTATGGAAAGATAGGTTCTCTAGCCTGATTCAAGTTGTGCGGGTGAAATCAGACAATCCAAGAGGACCTCAGTCTTGGGTAATAGATGGAACCTATTCTCTAATACAGTCAGCTGTGAACAAAGAATTTCCTACAACTATTGAGAGGGAGATACCACACTTAAGCAAGACCTTACCACTTATTGACTTGAACAAACCTTCCCATTAAGTGTAATATGGTTTAGTAAGCTTCTTGCTTTCACGGAACCATTCTCTCATTTCCTATGCGAATTGAGATCGTATATTTCAATATCCTAGTATTCATCTTATCCGTTCACCTTCTTTCAAATATGGCTGGTCATAGCCAACAATCTCAAGAGCCTGACCCTTCTCAAAGGTCAATAGGGATTTTCACTTCTAGAAGAACAAAGTAGCTTGACAGGTAAGGAATGGTACCCAAAGGAGTGTGATCAGACTCCCTTTTGATTGAGTAATACCTCCTGAACTGTTTTTCTTGACAAATAGGCAAGCTGGGTGTGAAAAACATAAACTAAGACTAGGAACTATATCGTTAGAGCTAGAATTTCAACATGAAGCACATACCTATTATGAAAAAGGGGCTAATACCAAAGCTAAGCAGTTGACACTCGACTGAAAGGAGAGGGGTGAAGTGACAATGAGGTACGTTGGTTGGCTAGTGTTATAAAATAGAGAAGTAGAGCAAGTCCCACTACCAGGTTAGCATAGAGTGACTCACCAACCAGGTTACCTTTTCTTATGAAGGAAGGCATCTATTCAAGTCTTTACTAAAGACCATCAGATGGATTCTTAGGAAGCCATCTATTCCGCTAATACCGGTCCTATCATCTCCTTTCTCTGATTTTTAGTGAGGGGTATAAGTAGTCTAAACGATCTTTCCAGCCTTTGGTTTGGCTAGGTACTACTAACTATCAGAAAGTTTGAAAATGGCCATTCTTTTAAGAAAGAGATCCGAAATATTCATAGGTCATATCAAAGATTTTCTTGCAGCGAGTGATTCTCCTAAGAGAAGGAGGACTTACCTTACACGAATAGAGGAAAGTACGATGCTAGGCATGGAAGAGCTTTTTGTATGCCTTCAGAGAGAAAAGCCTTCACAGCCGAGGAGAAATCAAGATAGAAAGCTTTGGAGGAAGCTTTCTATACGAGTAGTCACTACGGCATACCCTATCGATGAGTCTTTTGAAGCGATTTCACTCCTTTATAGGTCGTAACTCTGGAACCTAAAGACTTTCTCAATCAGACATGATAGATGGATTGTGGGCGCGTTACCTTGATTTGAGGTGAACTCCTTTTCCTCTCCTACCGGACCGGACCCTTCCTTGCGAGAAATTGGAAGTCGAGTTGTTGATGAATGAGAATCTAATATCGTATTAAATAGGAGCGATTGGTTCATCCAACTTAAAATAGCGTAAGTATGAGAAGAAGAAGAATCTGACGCCCAAAATTCTCATGTCTTTCCTGGATGGACCAACCGGCGAAAGAAGTCTTATTAAATTGGAACAGCAAGAACAAGTCTCTCCATTTTTTTGGGAGTAGAGCAGTTAAAGAATGATACATATCATGGAAGAAAACGTAAGAGTTGTACTATATAATGCAATGCCTAGCGATGTCTACTATCTAATCCTAATGGAGAGTTCCTTCACGTCCTCATCGACTTCAACTGATTCTTCAACAACATCCGATGTGCGGAGTGTATTACCTGGCATAGAACAATTATTTCATGACATTTGTAATGAATACAACATGTGTGCACATGAAGCCGAAAGGGTATTACCTACGGAATGCACCATGCCTGACCTGGTTCGGATGATGGTTGGGGATGAAGCTCTTCAGAGAAACTTTCTGAGGATGCTTACTTTGATGTGATGTTTTGTGGCATATGTAGTTGGGGATGTGAGGAGTTGCTGAATTTACTAGATCTAAAAAACTATAATATATGAAAAAGGCGAAGCAAGTGGGTACAAGATCAAAAAGAATGCGTTACATGGAAAAGTGAGATGTCCAAGATATTAAGAACGAGGGGAAAATATACGAGGAATCTAGACTAGAGAGGAATCTAGAACATCAAATCGTGAATTAAAAAGAAAAAGCGTGAGGAGAATGATCAAATCGAGATGTTAGAAGGTGAAAAACTAATAGGGGTCGGAGCTGCTGTAATTGCTTCAGCGGGAGCTACTATCGGTATTGGAAACGTCCTTAGTTTCTCGATTCACTCTGAGGCTCAAAAATCATCATTGGCTAAACAATCATTTGGTTATGCCATTTTGGGCTTTGATCCAACCGAAGCTATTGCATCGTTTGCCCCAATGATGGCTGTTTTGGAGAAAAATCTACAAAGGATAATGTATCCAAATCTATAATTGTGAGGTATAGTTCTATGGTATTAACAACGATTGTATAAATGAAATAGGGATGAACAACGTGATTTGTTGCGAGGAAAAACCCTTTAATCTTAATCAGATTAAAGGAAAAAAACCCCGGGTGATGACAACTCGTCTATCACCAATTTATTAATATCTAAATTGGGTTACAAAGGTGGAGTTTATGATCAAAGGTTACAATGAATCTAAGTGTGTGTATGAACTGCTAGAGAGAGTTCTTAACATAGTATTTTGAATGTATGCCGTTAGTGAATGAATGTGTATGTTGTCCAGTGACCTAGCTTTGATTATTACTCGGTATTTAACAAAAATAACAACTAACTAATATCTCCTACTAATCCGCCATCTTTCCACTCACTTCCCTCATGCCATTTGACCACGTGCTTTAAGAAGTCTAGTAGCGAAATAAGTGGTAGACTAGGTCTTGGAGCCGTTGCACTTGTTAATCAACCACCTACATACGAGAAATAGTTGTTAATAATACCAATTATCGAGGATCCTTGATCCTGCTGCAGCTCTGCAGTTCTTCGGAAGGATAACGGATCCAACCTCTTCATCAAGAATAATGTATTCTCAGTAGTTAATTATTTGAGGCTCAACAATTGCCCCCAATTTGGCGGTTGTTGATAATTTTACAGCTGTCAAGTTGCATTCAAAATTCAAAACAACTGTCAAATTGATGATACGAAAGGACATAAATAGGGGTTAAATAAAAATAATTAACCAACATAGGGACTAAAAGTAAATAATAAACTCCTTTCTTATTCGCCTCATTCCGGAAGCTTCTCGTCTTCCATCCATCCTAATCCAGGTAATCCTTTACCTTCCTCTCTTTCTTTCATATTCTGATGTCTATCGATAGTTGTTTTTCACAATCGTCTAACCAAATGGCCGTAGATATGAAAATCCAAGGCTTACTTCAAAACCCTTCATCGGAAATTTGCAAATTCACAGACCCCGAGATTGACCAAATAGCACCCTTCTTTCCTCCCAATACCGTGTTTAGACCTTATGATTCCTCGACCCCAAGTGACATATCCTCAAAGGTATGGGTTTGTTTTCCGGCCTATCCCTTCCTCCTCGGTTATGCGTATCCATTCCCGGAGTTCACCCAGAGATTCTTTACCCTTACCGGCATTAGCTACATCCAGGCTATGCCGATGATATGGCGAGCTTTGTGGACTCTTGAAGAAATAATAGCCGACCGCGATCTCGAGTTTGGTCTCTCTGAATTATCCTACATATATTCTCTGTACACTCATAGCTCCACTCGCTACTTGCTTAAATCCAAACCTCACCAACCGATTCCGCTCGACAAAGTCACACAAAACGATTCTCACTGGAAGAATCAGTCTTTCTTTGTCAGGCACGACTCGATCCCGAACGGAAATACCCTTCCGAATAAGTGGATTAGGCAGGGTAGGATTTCTGAATTTTACAGTTGCTTGTTGATTTAGATCGAAATACTGATTTGCTTCTTTCTGTTGTGCAGTTGAGAACTTTGCGCATCTTGCCAAGCTTCCAGGAACCAAAGAGAGAGTAGACGCATTCCTTGCATTGAGCCCAACAGTCAGGAGTTTCAAGATCAGGATCCCTGATGCTGATTCAGAAGTTGAACAATCAGACACCTCACCTCCAAGTAACATGTCAAGTAAGTATAGTCATAAGGATAAATATATTAATTTTGTAAATGAAAACTTATATGTTTTGTTATGTGTCGTAGACATGCCAAAATCCGCCAACAAGACTGCTGCTAAGTTCTCGCTTGACGACATTGATCATTTGATCTCTCCCAAGAAAGTCAAGAAAGAGCTATCCAAGTATGTCGTCCATGTTCCTAGCCCTCATACTGTGACCACCAAGGCTAAAGCTCAGTCTGGAAAGAAGAGGAAGCAACCGGAACCTCAAACTGAAATGAAAGACATTGAGAAGCATCTTCAAGAAGCGGTTACTGAGGTAAGGATCCTTTCTTCCTTGTGTCAGTCTCATTTGGTAATTTTTGTTAATTCCGAGCTTGTGATTTGTAGGTTGTACAAGGCTTTCACTCCTATTATGGGTCCATCATCAAAGAGCTTGAAGACACTTTGACCGGCATGAGGACTCTTGCTGCTGCTAAGGACAAGCTTGTTGCGAAGCTTATAAAGGAGAAGAAGCAAGCTGACACCCAGGTTAATGCTATAGAAATGGAGATGAAAGAAGGGATCAAGGCCGCAACTGAATAAGCGAAGATGTCCGCAGCAAAGTTGATCCTCCAGGCAAGGATCCAATTTGTGGCTGAAGCAAATGATCCTTCCATTGACAGGGCTAACTGGGAGGTGGATGAGTGGAAGAAGTCTTTGGCTAGGTTGGGAGTAGCAGAGGAGGAGGATGTTGGTCAAAAAGACAAGGTTGCAGAGGAAGGTGAAGCTGGGACCAGCAGTGTGAAGGATGCAGGTGATGAGAGTGAAGGAAAAGAAGCAGCCACTGAAGGAGATGCTGTGGAAACGGGCAATGAGGGATGATAAAGACAAGGCCGAAGCCCGTTTTGTTTTCTTTTGTTGATGTTTTTATGAACAATTTGGTTGTGTAATTTAAGACAATAGTAATTTAGGGTAAAGGATCTATGATCCTTAAGACAATTATCAAGGGTAACAAAGGTGGAGGGACCCTTTGTTTGTGGGGATGAAGCCTTTAATGCCCCTGTTTTTATTTTCCTGCACTTTATGAACGGTTAGAAACGCCTTCTTAACCCGGATGGATGGTCCATCTCTCGTATGGTGATATCCGGGTTAAGGATTTTGAGTAAGTCCAGGTGACTTATGTTTAATAATAACTTAAAAACTTTTGACTATTTACTTGTTATTTGTTATCTTGACAGTTTGTTTGATATAGTCTTAGCTTTATTGAAAATTGTAAGAAATGTCTCTGAATAAAAAGTTTAAGGATAAGATATCCTTGCAAAAATAAACTAAGGATCTTAAATTCTTACGTAATAGAGTTTACAAAGATTTTATTCAAATAAATGTAAGTCGATGAGTAGAAATCATACCATAAGGTCTAACTAGACCTAAGTTACCATAAGTATTGAACCGTCTGTGATCCTTGTAGAAATAAGTTAAGGATTTTTAATCCACAAGTCTTGATTCTCGTAATTAAACTTAGAACAGCTGTTGCAAAGAACTTATAAGATTAATTGGGGTTAGACCCATCAAACTGGGGACAAGCCCATAAATTAACTGGGGACAAGCCCGTGCAACTAGGGACAAGCCCGTGAACTGGGGACAAGCCCAAAAACTGGGGACAAGCCCAAACTGGGGACTGGCCCAAGATACGGATGTTAACTGGGGACTCACCCAAACCGTGATTTAGCCCAAACGTGAGATAACATGAAAATTTTATAAACCGGTGGTATGGTACGTCTACCATAAATCGTAGGATCCTCCATATAGCGGAAGACAATGAAATTGTCAGCCACTAAACGTGTACTGGTCCCGCTACCCCGAACTATACGTTGGATAGCGTGCGCTCCAGGTGAGAGTGTAGAAACTCTAATTTATAAGAGAGGTGAAAACCTTTAAACCTTGGAAGATATGACCATCGGGGATCAAACCTTAATCGTGGGCTAGGCCAAGGGAAGTAGTAAAGTACCTTAAAGGTGAAGGAGAGGTGGCCAACCTCTTAGACATTGAGCTTTTTACTAGTATCCTGTATTGTTACTTAAAATTTGGAAAAAAACAAATGTTAAGAATATGTTATCCTTAAACTATTAAAAATCTTAAATGAATAAGTGATCAGATAGATATTACCAATTTTATGATCCTTGATCCTGTAAGGATATTCGATCCTTAGAGGATACTTGATCCTGATTAGAAAAAGTACTTCTTGAGGTGGATAGAATTCCATGCTCTTGGTAACCTGTTGCCTTCCATAGTGAGCAAATGATATGCCCCATTTCCTGCTTCCGACTCGATCAGATAAGGACCTTCCCACTTAGGTGCTAGCTTTCCATCAGCCGGATTGGTTGTATTCTGGAAGGCTTTCCTCAAGACCAAATCTCCTTCTTGAAATCTTCTGATCCTTATACTTTTGTTGTATGCCCCAGCTACCCTTTATTGATAAGCCGCCATTCTTATCTTGGCTAGGTCTCTGAGTTCTTCCACGGCATCCAAGTCCTCGAGAAGGATTTCTCTATTGGCTTCAGGATCACGGATACTTGTTCTGGCTGTAGGAACCACCATCTCTATTGGGATTACTGCTTCTGATCCAAACACCAATGAGAAGGGTGTTTGGCCTGTTGCATTCTTGGGTGTTGTCCTGTCAGCCCAAAGAACATAAGGTAGCTCTTCGGCCCACTTGCCTTTCTTGGATCCTAGTTTCTTCTTCAAGTTGTTGATGATTATCTTGTTGCTTGACTCTGCATGGCCGTTAGCTTGAGGATGAACCGGTGTGGAGGTAATCATCTTGATGCCCCAACTGTCACAAAAGTTAGTAGTTCTTTTTCCAATAAACTGGGAACCATTGTCACAAATAATTTCTGAAGGTATACCGAACCTAGTAATAATATTTCTTTTAATGAAAGATATCACCTCTTTTTTGCGGACTTGAACAAAAGCTTCTGCTTCTATCCATTTTGAAAAGTAATCAGTCATTGCAAGCATGAATACTTTTCCACCTGGTGCCTTTGGTAGCTTACCAACAATATCCATTCCCCATTTCATGAAAGACCAAAAAGAGGATATAGGATACATTGGTTCTGCTGGCTGATTTCTGATTCTCTGTTGCTGGAATTTCTCCATCTTGGATGTATTTTTAATTGGGAGGATCCA
The DNA here is from genome assembly GCF_021521415.1 of Bidens hawaiensis. Classification (NCBI taxonomy): domain Eukaryota; kingdom Viridiplantae; phylum Streptophyta; class Magnoliopsida; order Asterales; family Asteraceae; genus Bidens; species Bidens hawaiensis. The sequence continues at coordinate 105,036 of NW_027506289.1, forward strand.
GGATCCTTGGTTATTTGAGGATGGCGGATCCTAAAGTACGATTTGTTTGTCAGTTGTTATCTCCCCAACTTCTTATTCTCCTATTGCTGGCGAGAGTATATGGATGATTGGGATCTTCATATCTTCTGGAATTTTCAAAGATGAAGCTAAATTTGCCAAAGCATCTGCCCCAACATTCTCTTCCCTTGGTACCTGATCAATACTAAACAATTAGAAGGATTTTGCTAATTCCTTCACAACATCTAGATATTTGATTAGTTTTTCACCTTTAACAACATATGATCCATTAAAGTGGTTAGCTATTAACAATGAATCTATATATACTTGAAGATACCTGATCCTTATGCGTTTAGCTAATTGCAAACCTGCGATCAAGGCTTCATATCCTGCCTCATTATTTGTTGCTTGGAACTCACATGATATAGACTGGGGTAATATGTCCCCTGTGGCGATTTCAGTAGGATACCTAATCCTGTTCCTCTTACATTGGAAACTCCATCTATGAAGAGGATACAAGGATCCTTGGTTTCTTCTAATTGCTGGACTTCTAAATCAGCTTCCTTTTGCATGTCACTACTGAAATCAGCCAAAAAGTCTGCTAGTGCTTGCGATTTAATGGCTGTTCTGGGCTCATACTGAATATCATATGCACTCAGCTTCACAGCCCACTTGGCCATCCTTCCTGATAATTCTGGTTTTCTAAGCACATTCTTAATAGGATAATTAGTTCTCAAAATAATAGTATGTGTTTCAAAGTAATGTCTTAATTTAGTAGAAGCCATAATAAGTGCAAGAATTAACTTTTCTAAATGAGAATACCTGGCTTCCGCATCTAAAAGACTTTTACTTACATAATAAACGGGATGCCATTCACCTTCATGATCCTTCACGAGGATGGCACTTACTGCATTTCCTGAAACAACTTGGTATATATATAAGGATTCTCCATCCACAGGCTTCATCAAAGCTGGTGCCGAGGATAAGTAATCCTTTAAGGCTTTAAGCGCAACTTCATGCCTTTCCGTCCACTCGAACTTCTTGTTTTTCCTAAGGATGTCGTAGAAATCTTTGCACTTCTCCGAGGATCTGGAGATGAATCTGTTGAGAGCAGCTATTCTCCCCGTTAATCTCTGGACATCCTTAGCATTCACAGGGGATTTCAGATTGATGATGGCTTCTATCTGTTCAGGGCTTGCTTCTATCCCTCTTTTAGTCACCATGTATCCTAGGAACTTCCCAGCTTTGACACCAAAATGGCACTTTGATGGATTCAGCTTCATGTTGTACTAATCCAGGATGTTGAAAGCTTCTTCAAAAAATCTGAGGTGATCCTTGGCTTTTTTCGACTTTACCACCATGTCATCTATGTAGACTTTCATGGTTTTGCCTAACTGATCCTTGAAAATCATGTTGACCAATCTTTGATATGTTGCCCCTGCATTTCTTAGTTCGAACGACATAGCAATATAACAGTATATGCCGGTAGGAGTCATGAATGCTGTATCCTCTTGATCAGATGGTTCCATTTGAATTTGTTGAAATCCATAGGAAGCATCCATAAAGGTAAGCATCTCATGTCCTGCCGTTACATCCACCATGGAATCTATATGTGGTAACGTGAACGGATCCTTGGGGCATGCCTTGTTTAAATCAGTAAAATCGACACACACCCTCCACTTTCCATTCTTTTTAGAAACAACAACCACATTAGCTAGCCATCAAGGATACTTAACCTCTCTGAATATACCAGACTTAAGAAGTTTTTCAACTTCTTCTTGTATGATCGCGTTCCTCTCAGGAGCGAATTTCCTTCGCTTCTGATGGACGTGTTTAACAGATTAATCAAGGCCTAACTTGTGAGTAATTACCTCCTTAGAAATACCTGTCATGTCTGAAAGTTTGAAGGCAAACGTGAACTTTCTTCGCTTTAGGAAGGATATTATATCCTCCTCTATCTCGCTAGGGATACTGGATCCTAGGAACACTTTCACATCTGGATCCTCGGGATCCAAGGACACCTCCTTTATGTCTTTCTCCCAAGCTTCCAGCACGTCCCTAGGATGTTGTTGTGGTTGCTATGCTATCGTCTGTTTAGCTGCTAGCTTCATTGATGAAGAATAGTAGTTCTTGGCTTCGACTTGGTCACCATCTATCCTTACTACTCCCTAAGGAGTTGGTAGTTTGATGCATTAATGGTAATAAGAGGCCACTGCCTTTATCCCATGTAGCCAAGGCCTGCCAAAATAACATTTCAACAAGAAAGGTTATCTGTAACACAAAATTTTTGGTAAGAATTTAACCCTTCGATGTATATTGGGAGTTTGATGTCCCCCAATGTTTTCTTGGTTTTGCCACTGAAACCGACCAGCACCGATGTCCTTGGGATGATCTCCGAGTCTGGTATATTCATCTTTTGAAGCACATCGTGCTGGATGATGTTGACCGAGCTTCAACCGTCGACTAGGATCCTGCGTACATAATGGTTTGCAATAAACAAAGTAATAATTAAACCATCATGATGGGGATCCTGGATGCTTGATTTATCTTCTTCATCAAAGAAGTTCCTTTTGTTTGTTGTCAAGGTGGTGGATATAACCGGTCATTCCCCGTTATCCAACTTGGTCTACTTGGCCAGCCTCTTAGCCGCAGAGAATGAAGTTTCACATATGTCTGAGCCACCGGAAATGAAGTTGATCACTTGAGCATCTGGTGGGGCAGAGTTGCTTTTTGAGGAACTTCTTCAGGATCCTGGATCCTGGACTTTTTTCTTCCCAGCAGTTCCTTAAAATGGCCCTTACTCAGGAGGTATCCAATTTCCCTCCTTAGACTGATGCAATCGTCCGTCATGTGGTCAAAATCCTCATGGAAAGCACACCATTTGGATTTGTCTCTGAAGGTGGTTGACTTCTCGTTCTTTCGGGGCCACCTTGCCTTCTCTCCTAGATCCTTCATGGCACAAATCAAGCCATGGGTATCTACGGAGAAGCAATATTCTGAGATGCTGGGGTAATCTTCATCATCATCTCCTTCTTCAACCGCTCGAACATTTTGATTGTTGAATTTGGAGTATGGCTTCGAGTTATTGTTTTTGAACGAGGATCCTTGCTTTTTGTCAGGAGCTTCTTGCTTCGTTTGAGCCCCCAATCGTTCTTGGATCCTTTTATCATCCTCCAGTCATATGAACCTTAGTGCTCTGTTCCTCACTTCATCCAAAGACCTGCAAGAAGTCATCACAAGATCATCATAAAAGGAGAGAGCTCTTCTGAATTCCCATCTTGAATGCTTCAACAGCAGTAGCCATGTCAAGGTTGGAATTTCCAGGGCTTCCCTGCCAAACCTTGTAACAAAATTCCTAAGGGATTCATCACTAGGTTGGGTAACTCGGTATAAGTCACTAGTTAACTTCTCAAATTATTCCTACTACAGGAAAATTGACTGTTGAATAAGTTAACTAAGTGTGAGAAAGAAGTAACAGAAAAGGGAGAAAGACTTAGCAGCCATTTCAAAGCAGATCCTGATAGTGTGGCTCCAAAACCTTTGCACAGACAAGCCTCCTTGAGCCTCTCAGGAATCGGGTTGATTTCCATCCTTTCTCTGTATTGAGCTACGTGCTCTTCAGGATCAGTGGTCCCGTCATACACTTTCATGTTGGTGGTTTGAAAGCGTTTCGGGATCTCTGCGTCACAGATTGGTGGAGAAAATCTGGATAATTTGTGGCTTCCCTCCGGTATCTCAGGAATTGGACGGATCACCCCTGGTACGCTGGATATCATATCCTTAAGTTTCTGCAGTTCCTTAGCCATGGCTTGGTTGATACCTGCATCCTGCATGGAACCATGGTTAGCATTTAAAGATATAAGATCGTGCGTGTTACCTCTTTGTTGTGTAACGGTTGGCATTCCATAAGAGTGGCTGAGATAGGAAGCGTGTGCTACAGGAGTCGGTCCACCAGAAGCTATGGTCTGCATGGGGATTATATCTCCTTCATGAACTTCAGTGGACCGTTGATGTTGAACCCCTGAGGATCCTTGATCTGGGAAGAAAGATCCTTGACTGTGGATGAAGGGTCCCAGTGGTTGGGAGTTGAAGGATCCTTGAAGATACAATCCGGAGGATCCTGGTTGAAGGATCAATGGCCTTTGCTGAAAGGTTGAGGATCCTTGAGTTGGTTGACCCATGGACCCTGGTGAAGGATAGTAGATCCTTGCTGAAAAGTTGAGGATCCTTGAGCCTGTTGACCCTTGGACCCCGGGTTGAGGATAGATGATCCTAGCTGGAAACTTGAGGGTCCGTGAGTCTGTAGATTCACGGCTCCCGGTTGAAGGATGGATGATCCTTGAGTAGGTTGAGCCAAGGATATTGGAGTGTTAAAATCCAACATCCTGTGCATCAGAGGAGTTTGACCTCTACCGGCCTCTTAGTTTCTTGAGGTATTCTATCTCCCGAAGGATCCTCTGGTTAGTCTTGTTTTGTTGCTCAATGTATGCTTTGACCTGCGAAAACATATTGGAAACATCATTGTTAGTATTAACTACCGAAGTGGCAGCATTAGTTTTCAAGCTCTGTAAGACTGGTAGTTGCGTCTTTCTTCCAGCAACAGTAGCCCTTGTTGTCCCCGTGATTGGAGGAGGCATCGGTGACAAAGTTCTTGAGGAGAGAGGAATCAAAGATGGCATGGTTGATGAAGCAAAGGTTGATTTAGAGGTCATTGGAAGTGATATAGGTAGTGAAAAGTTGAATATTGATACAATATTTTTTGGATTATAGCACCAATTGCCCCACAGTGGGCGCCAAATTGTTTTGGACAAAATCTACTAAGGATAATGTATCCAAATTTGTAATTGTGAGGTATAGTGCTATGGTATTAACAGTGATTGTATAAAAGAAATAGGGATGAACAACGTGATTGTTGCAAGGAAAACCCTTTAATCTTAATCAAATTAAAGTAAAAAAACCCTGGGTGATGACAACTCGTCTATCACCAATTTATTAATATCTAAATAGGGTTACAAAGGTGGAGTATATGATCAAAGGTTACAATGAATCTAAGTATGTGTATGAACTGCTAGAGAGAGTTCTTAAC